>NC_092093.1:49414578-49594578 GCF_045679555.1 Salvelinus alpinus
TTTAATAACTAAGTAATTCACAGAAATGCATCACACAAACAATAGTTAGTTACAAGGAAATGATAACGGAGTTTCCCTAGTGGGATAAACCGGCATCGCGGCTTGGTGGACAAAAGGGAAGTGGGGGTCGACTGAGATAAGACAACACACAGTTGATAATTATAACAATTGAAATGCTAATCCTTTGCACATGAACGCTCACTCATTCGGGAATAATTGCTATCAATATATATATTTAAGCTCAGTGTGTCGTCGGGATCTCTGTTGAAAAGTTAGTTTCTGTTAAAGAGTTTGTCCGCTCTCTCTCTCTGTCGTGGTTAGAATGAATAGTTCAGAGTGACATTCATTCATGTCGTTATAGAATAAATGTTTCGCCGGTTGTCGGTCTTCGCGTTCAATAATACCGAATTCCTAGCTGCAGACTAGTAATTAATATCAAAGACTTGTTCTTATTCTGTCGGTATCGATAGTCTAAGAGTTTAACCACGTGGTATGGTTAAAAGATTCAGCAATCTACTCAAACCTTGGCCCTCTCGTTATCGAGGTAAGCTGGTCTGGTGATAGAAAACCCGGGTGGGGGTTTTATTCGGAAGAGCAGAAAAGGGCCTGTCCCAGGACGCCAGACCATAACTGTGCTCATGGGCGGTCCTCTGATTTAGTTAAATTCCAAAAGGAATTGGAGTTTCCTTCATTTAACATGTCCAAAATCACATTACACAATTTCAAAAACAGTATCATCCTCACTCATTTATCTTATACAACAATTAGATGTAAACCTCATATCTGAGGCTATTGTATAAACAGCGTTATGGTAATGTTGCCGTATTGTCTCCCATGAGTTTCACAAAATTGTACCAAACGGACCACTTCGTAGCTAGATTCTTCACTGATCTTTTATACCTTCTCCACAACATAAATGTTGTTCGGACCTCCAGTTCTGTGAGGTGGAAGAAATTCCTTTGTTCTCTCTATGAAAACTCACTCTCTCTCTATACTGTGGCCATGAGGAGATAATCTCCTCCAGGAATGTACGACCTCTGACCACAGCAGCCTGGTTGTAGGGTGCTCGCTGTACCCAAAGAGGGCAACGTCATGACAGCCGTCATTGAAAATAATAATTTGTTCCTAACTGACTTGCCTAGTTAAATAAGAATGCGATTAGCATGAGGTTGTAAGTAATGAGAACATTTCCCAGGACATAGACATATCTGATATTGGCAGAAAGCTTACATTCTTGTTATCATCATCCTAACACTTACTCTGAGCTCTGAGTTTTCTTGTCTTAGAACAGGATTTGTCAGGAATCCTAGGACCTTTTCTGGGATGCTTTGGAATACATATCCTGGTTTCACCATATTGGATACATGTCCTGTATTTAACCATATTGGATATATGTCCTGGTTTCACCATATTGAATACATGTCCTGGTTTCACCATATTGGATATATGTCCTGGTTTCACCATATTGGATATATGTCCTGGTTTCACCATATTGGATACATGTCCTGGTTTCACCATATTGGATACATGTCCTGGTTTCACCATATTGGATACATGTCCTGGTTTCACCATATTGGATACATGTCCTGGTTTCACCATATTGGATACATGTCCTGGTTTCACCATATTGGATACATGTCCTGGTTTCACCATATTGGATACATGTCCTGGTTTCACCATATTGGATACATGTCCTGGTTTCACCATATTGGATACATGTCCTGGTTTCACCATATTGGATACATGTCCTGGTTTCACCATATTGGATATATGTCCTGGTTTCACCATATTGTCTATGAGGATACATGTCCTGGTTTCACCATATTGGATATATGTCCTGGTTTCACCATATTGGATACATGTCCTGGTTTCACCATATTGGATACATGTCCTGGTTTCACCATATTGGATATATGTCCTGGTTTCACCATATTGGATACATGTCCTGGTTTCACCATATTGGATACATGTCCTGGTTTCACCATATTGGATACATGTCCTGGTTTCACCATATTGGATATATGTCCTGGTTTCACCATATTGGGTACATGTCCTGGTTTCACCATATTGGATAAATGTCCTGGTTTCACCATATTGGATAAATGTCCTGGTTTCACCATATTGGATACATGTCCTGGTTTCACCATATTGGATACATGTCCTGGTTTCACCATATTGTCTATGAGGATACATGTCCTGGTTTCACCATATTGGATATATGTCCTGGTTTCACCATATTGGATACATGTCCTGGTTTCACCATATTGGATACATGTCCTGGTTTCACCATATTGGATATATGTCCTGGTTTCACCATATTGGGTACATGTCCTGGTTTCACCATATTGGATAAATGTCCTGGTTTCACCATATTGGATAAATGTCCTGGTTTCACCATATTGGATACATGTCCTGGTTTCACCATATTGGATACATGTCCTGGTTTCACCATATTGGATATATGTCCTGGTTTCACCATATTGTCTATGAGGATACATGTCCTGGTTTCACCATATTGTCTATGAGGATACATGTCCTGGTTTCACCATATTGGATACATGTCCTGGTTTCACCATATTGGATATATGTCCTGGTTTCACCATATTGGATACATGTCCTGGTTTCACCATATTGGATATATGTCCTGGTTTCACCATATTGTCTATGAGGATACATGTCCTGGTTTCACCATATTGTCTATGAGGATACATGTCCTGGTTTCACCATATTGGATACATGTCCTGGTTTCACCATATTGTCTATGAGGATACATGTCCTGGTTTCACCATATTGTCTATGAGGATACATGTCCTGGTTTCACCATATTATCTATGAGGATACATGTCCTGGTTTCACCATATTGTCTATGAGGATACATGTCCTGGTTTCACCATATTGGATACATGTCCTGGTTTCACCATATTGTCTATGAGGATACATGTCCTGGTTTCACCATATTGTCTATGAGGATACATGTCCTGGTTTCACCATATTGCCTATGGGGATACATGTCCTGGTTTCACCATATTGTCTATGAGGATACATGTCCTGGTTTCACCATATTGCCTATGAGGATTTAAAACCAATAACTTGTGTTGTAAAAGGTTCTAAAATATCTCTTCAATCATTACCAATTTGTTGATTTAAATGTCCCCTATTGGCACATTTAAGATAAACATAATTTGGTGCTTTTGGGGTTAAAGGCATCATTAGTAAAGAGGTGAGAAGTAAAAAAAAAAAAAAAAAAAAACGTTTCATTTTAGATGCAAAACTGTACCCCCCCCCCCTATATTTTAATTGAAATTAAAAGCATACATTACAAGCTATACTGTAAATGTCATAGATGTTTATTAAAGAATGGATTATTAATGTGCATTATTTTGTTACCATGCTAGTGAATATGAGTCACCAAGTTAATGACGATACTCTGTCTTGCCACAGCTGCTTGAACCAAGAGAAGTGATGTAAATTGAGCAGGAAATCACAGAGAGAGGAAATAGATTATTCAGATACATGTGAGTCATCACCGGGTTGAATATTCTCTCACGTTGTTTTTTGTATTTGCTGTGTAAAGATAGGCTCAATTTTGGCTGTCAACAACATATAAAAAATACCAGTTTGTTGTATTTTCCTGGCCGTCGTCATCACCTTGAGCTACACTTTTAAAAGGCTGTTAGTTTACGGTTATATTTACAATATCTACACTATTTAAATGAATGGCCCTCTAAATGTCTAGCAGCTGAATGCATTTAAATGAATGGCCCTCTAAACGTCTAGCGGCAATGCATTGAAATGAATGGCCCTCTAAACGTCTAGCAGCTGTATGCATTGCAATGAATGGCCCTCTAAACATCTATCAGCTGTATGCATTGCAATGAATGGCCCTCTAAATGTCTAGCAGCTGTATGCATTGAAATGAATGGCCCTCTAAACATCTAGCAGCTGTATGCATTGAAATTAATGGCCCTCTAAACGTCTAGCAGCTGTATGCAATGCAATGAATGGTCCTCTAAATGTCTAGCAGCTGTATGCATCGAAATGAATGGCCCTCTAAACGTCTATCAGCTGTATGTATTGAAATGAATGGCCCTCTAAACATCTAGCAGCTGTATGCATTGAAATGAATGGCCCTCTAAAAGTCTGTCAGGTGAATGCATTTAAATGAATGGCCCTCTAAACATCTATCAGCTGTATGCATTGAAATGAATGGCCCTCTAAACGTCTATCAGCTGTATGTATTTAAATGAATGGCCCTCTAAAAGTCTGTCAGGTGAATGCATTTAAATTAATGGCCCTCTAAAATTCTATCAGCTGTATGTATTTAAATGTGTTTTATTGTGCCTTAACTGCCTCAATCTGCTCACTCACTTAGTCCCCAACCAACATGATGCTCACAGTCTCAACAATTAGGATTCTGATGCTTCAAACATCAGGTGTGCCTGCCCTGAGCCAGAGACAATTTCCATTTGGAGGCGCAATGCTACAAAAATAAAAAGATGCAAAAACAAGGAACAAATTAGATTTTATCTGTTGAACAGAAGTGCCCTTGTACGCATAAACAGTATGTTTTTTTATTATTCAAATGTTGTCGTCATGCCATGTGCCAAACAGCGGGATTGATATTCCTAACGAGTGGGGCAGATGCTGGGGAGGCTGCAATTAAGGGACAAACACACAGACACAGACACAGACACACACACAAACACACACACACACACACACACACACACACACACACACACACACACACACACACACACACACACACACACACACACACACACACACACACACACACACTCTGATTCATCATCCATTCAGCCTTGGTATGTGTGTGTGTGTGTGTGTGTGTGTGTGTGTGTGTGTGTGTGTGTGTGTGTGTGTGTGTGTGTGTGTGTGTGTGTGTGTGTGTGTGTGTGTGTGTGTGTGTGTGTGTGTGTGTGTGTGTGTGTGTGTGTGTGTGTGTGTGTGTGTGTGTGTGTGTGTGTGTCAGTGTCTATGTCAGTGTCAGGGTTGGGCTCAATTCAGAATAGTTTTATTGACTCCCGTTCAACTCATGAGTTGAAATTCAAATTAGATTGGCCACACCTCACCCCACAGGATGTAGAATTTGAATTGAGTTTGAGTGACAGGAAGTAGACATTTTAATCAGCGCAATTCAAAGATATATTCCACTCAGTCTGGGAACATGAGAGTTGTGTTTATTCTGACGGGTAATATTTCCAAACTCCAAATAATATATTGCTTCTCACTGGAAACAACGTCCAAGTAGTATTTTAATCTTAGTGCTCAGAATTTCCTATCAGCTAAGTTTCTACCAACCATTTAATTTGGCCTCTTTTTGAGGGATCATGGTCAAGTACAGGGTTAAACTAATGCTTTCTGGGAAATGTAATATTTCACCGATATTTAACTAAATGTCAGTGATTAATAAAATATAATAACTTAAGACATCTGCATACATGTTTTGTTTTCCTTGGCCGTTCATATTAAAATTAAGAGTGTCCTGAAAATCTGTTTTTATGAACAGGATGTATATTTGTATAGACTACACTTAAAGGTAGAATAGGCCTTTCAATTTCAGTTAATTTCACAGAATGAAATTATATTTCCTTTCATTAAAATTTGAATTGCAATTGGGTATCCTGTTTACTACTACAAGAATTGAATTGGAATTCATGATGAATGGTCAATTATATTCTGAAATTAGCACAACCCTGGTGTGTGTCTGTGTCTGTGTGTCTGTGTGTCTGTGTCTGTGTGTGTGTCTGTGTCTGTGTGTGTGTGTGTCTGTGTCTGTGTGTCTGTGTCTGTCTGTATGTGTGTCTAAGTGTGTGTGTGTCTGTGTGTGTGTGTGTGCGTGTGTGTGTGTCTGTGTGCGTGTGTGTCTGTGTGCGTGTGTCTCTGTGTGTGTGTGTCTGTGTGTGTACGTGTCTGTGTGTGTGTGTCTGTGTGTCTGTGGGTGCCTGTGTGTTTGTGTGTTTGTGTGTGTGTGTGTTGTCTCTCTCTAGCTCAGATCCTAAGGGTGCCGGTGTTGTAGGTGTTCACTCAGAACAAAATGAATTATGGGGGATTATAAAGCCCTCTGTAAAGAACACTACTCACTCTCTCTAACATTCTGAAGAAGTTTAATAATTTTGTAAGGTTGAAGTTCAGAGATCTCTGAGATCAGAGAGGTCGGTGGTTTTCTCTTCTGGTTGTAAAGAAGACGAGTTTAATAAAAATAGGAAAATATCAGCGGGTCATCTGGCCATTCATACGGTGACCTTATGTTAGGTCCTGATCAGCCATATGGTTGTGGGCTACACTAGATTTGCCTACAATTCCGTGACAGTATGAAGAATACAAATGAACAAAGTAAAATAGAAAGGTTTTTTGAGGGAGTGTTCACATGCAGCTATTCTGTGTTGAGCGGTTAACAAAGAAATTAGGTATTCCTACATGCTTAATTTAGAGTTATTAATGTAACTTTAGTTGTGATACAAACGTTGGGCTATATCCTTAGATTTTTAATACATTGTAAGGCTGCATGATGTGACTCTAATGATGATTTGGAAAGAGTTGCTTGAAAGTCATGAGCTCTGCTTTGTTTTTTTTGTGCAGGCTGAACACACTTCATCAGTCTCTCATTCACAATTTGACGAGCTTTGTGGCCGTAATGCACCCTAAAAAAATCCATGCCTTTTGCGGCCCGGAGTCTGCTGAGTGCTGAGTTGTGTCCTTCTCCCTGAGTGTGCTGGGCAATCCGAAGCGCCTGTCACTCACATGGCTCTCTGTCACGTGACCGGGTTTTTCTCAAAGGCTACTAGTGAAGACAGATACATCAGGGACGCAACTGCGCACGGTCCTTATCCAATTCCGATATTGGAATAACTGTCCACATTTACTTTTCATCAGCCTACAAGATGAGTCAGCCTAACAAAGAGAAAAAGCACTAGTCTATGTCGATCTACTTCATAGTGCAACAGTTATAAGAGCAGCAATGAACACACAGCAGTTATAAGCACAAATGTTTCAATTAGCGGAAAAACACCATTATCAAAAGTGACCACAAATGCAATTAATGCTTTTTTTATAAAGGTGCATTTTTATGGTGAAAATTATCTTTCCCAAACATGAAACGCACATGCTGCTTATATGTATATATATATATATATATATTTTTTTTTTACCTTTACTTAAGGTAAAGTCAGTTAGGCAAGTCAATTTTCAATGACAGCCTATGAACAGTGGGTTAACTTCCTTGTTCGGGGGCAGAACGACAGATTTTTACCTTGTCAGCTCAGGGATTCAATCTAACCTTTCGGTTACTGGTCCAAAGCTCTAACCACTAGGCTACCTGCCGCTACCCGCCAGTTAGCCTATACACTCCTTGTAAAGCGGATTAATTTTCTTAATTTTAAGAAGTTATTTAAATGTGATACAATCTTTATCAAAACATATATGCCTATGGGCTACATGAGGTGTGATACTAACCATATTAAAACATATAGGCCTATGGGCTAGGCTACATGAGGTGTGATACTAACCCTATTAAAACATATAGGCCTATGGGCTAGGCTACATGAGGTGTGATACTAACCTTATTAAAACATATAGGTCTATGGGCTAGGCTACATGAGGTGTGATACTAACCTTATTAAAACATATAGGCCTATGGGCTAGGCTACATGAGGTGTGATACTAACCTTATTAAAACATATAGGACTATGGGCTAGGCTACATGAGGTGTGATACTAACCTTATTAAAACATATAGGCCTATGGACTATGCTACATGAGGTGTGATACTAACCTTATTAAAACATATAGGACTATGGGCTAGGCTACATGAGGTGTGATACTAACCTTATTAAAACATATAGGCTGGGTGTGAAGTAAAATATGTCGATGCCTTTGGGCCCAACGAATAGCAGGCTACCCCACTCAAATCCAGAGGCCTTGAAATCCCCTCCTGCGGTTCAAAGACTACAAGAAATCTCCCTTCAGAAATAAAAGCTTCTGCCAAGTGGGTGAGACACCTACTCCCGTTGCCTGCTGCACTGCTGCTTGGATTCCATCTGTTCACCATCTGACCTGTCAGGTACAGGTACCCCCACCACACTCCCCCTTCTCTCCTGAGATTTATCTCGCTTACAGCACACACTGTGCTGGGGCTCTGAACTTAATATATACACTGTATATATTGTCTTGTGCAATTTGATATTTTGCTATTTGCCTCATGACTCCTGCGTGCTTTGTTGACCTCAACGGTGGGACAGATTATGTTTGTTCCCCCACTCGGGACTCTGACTCTCTATTGGTTACACAGACTCTTGGCCTCCCATCCTATTCTAACCACCTCTCGCCGGCTTTGTATTCATGTTACCTGATGAAATTGCTGTTCGATATGATCTTGTTGCCATCTTATGCACATTCATAAATCAGCACTGCAGAGCTCTTCCTGTATTACTGTTGATGTTATCTGGAAATGTGCGTGTACCCCCTGGCCCATCTACTGTTGCTAGCCCCATTTCTGACTTGTGCTCTGATATCTGCTTCACTGATTTCTGCTCTCGTAAAAGCCTGGGTTTTCTGGAAGTTAACACTAGAAGCTTATTACCTAAAATGATCAATTGAAAGTGTGGGTTTACAGCTCCAATCCAGATGTGTTGGTCATTACTGAGACGTGGTTCAGGAAGAGTGTTTTGAATACTGATGTTAATATTTCTGGTTATAACCTTTTTCGGCAAGACAGATCTTCCAAAAGGTGGTGGAGTGGCAATCTTTATTGGAAAACCTCCAGTGCTCGGTTGTCTCTACCAAGTCTGTCCCCAAACAATTTTAATTGCTGGTTTTAAGAATTAAACTTTCAAATAGCTCTTTGTTGACTGTTGCTGGGTGATATCGTCCTCCATCAGCACCGGCCTGTACCCTACCTGCTCTAAGCTCTCTCCTGGCCCCTTACACTAAGTCTGAATTTGTCCTGCTAGGTGACCTAAACTGGGACATGCTTAAACCACCTGACCAAGTCCTTAAGCAATGGGACTCCCTAAATCTTTCTCAGATTTTCACCAATCCCATAAAGTATGACTCCAAAAACCCAAAAAGTTCACTCTCTTCGATGTTATCCTCACAAATAATCCTGATAGGTATCAATCTGGTGTTTTCTGTAATGACCTTAGTGATCACTGTTTTACAGCCCGTGTTCGTAATGGCTGCTCAGTGAAACGACCTGTCCTGATTTGTCATAGACACTTCCTAAAACACTTTAATGAGCAAGCCTTCCTTCATGACCTGTCCTCTGTAAAATGGTATAGAATCAGCTTGATCCCCTCTGTCGAAGACACTTGGACCTTCTTTTTTATATTTTCAGTGGTATTGTTAACAAACACACTCCCATAAAGAAAATGAGAATTAAAACAGGTTCAGACCCTGGTTCGACTGTGATCTGGCAGAGTTACTCCACCTCAAGAATTCCATTTGGTGAAAGGCTCTGCACACACATACTCAGGCTGACTGGCTCTCGTTCAGGCAAATGAGAAATAAGTACACTCAGGCTATCCGGAAGGCCAACATTAGTTACTTTAGGAGCAGTTCTCTCTCTGTTGGTCTAACCCCAAGAAGTTCTGGAAAACGGTTAAAGACCTGGAGAATAAACCCTCCTCCTCACAGCTGTCCATGTCCCTTAATGTTGATGATGTGGTTGTTACTGACAAGAAGCACATGGCTGAACTCTTTAATCACCACTTCATTAAGTCAGGATTCCTATTTGACTCAGCCATGCCTCCTAGCCTGTCCAACATTTCATTAACTTCTAGGATAGGGGGCAGCATTTTCACGTTTGGATGAAAAGCAAACCCAAATTCAACTGCCAGCTACCCATCCCCAGAAGATAAGATATGCATATTGTTAGTAGATTTGGATAGAAAACACTCAGAAGTTTCTAAAACTGTTTGAATCATGTCTATGAGTATAATAGAACTTAAACCCCGAGGACAAACCATTCAGATTGCTTTTTTTTGAGGTCACTCTCTTTTCAATGAAATTTCATTGGGAAAGCAGATTTCTAATCGACCTGCTTGCAGTTCCTACCGCCTCCACTGGATGTCAACAGTCTTGAGAAATTGGTTGAGGTTATTCCTTTGTGTAATGAAGAAGTACGGCCATCTTGAATGAGAGTCACATTAAGTGTCCTGTTAGATAGAAGCGAGCGAGCAGAATGCTGGCTATAGCTGGTTTTAATCCTGTATTGAACACAGATCATCCCGTCTTCAATTTTATCGATAATTAACGTTAAAAAATACCTAAAGTTGTATTACAAAAGTAGTTTGACATTTTTTGGCAAAGTTTAAAGGTAACCTTTGAGATATTTTGTCGTCACGTTTGAGCAATTTGGAAGCGGTGTTTTTCTGGATCAAACACGCCAAATAAATGGACATTTTGGATATATATCGATGGAATTAATCGAACAAAAGAACCATTTGTGATGTTTATGGGACATATTGGAGTGCCAACAACAGAAGATCGTCAAAGATAAGGCATGAATTATATTTTTATTTCTGCGTTTTGTGTCGCGTCTGCAGGGTTGAAATATGCTTCTCTTTCTTTGTTTACTATGGTGCTAACTCAGATAATAGCATTGTTTGCTTTTGCCGAAAAGCCTATTTGAATTCTGACAGGTTGGCTGGATTCACAACCAGTGTAGCTTTAATTTGGTAACTTTCATGTGTGATTTAATCAAAGTTAGATTTTTATAGTAATTTTCATAGTAATTAATAGCACACCATTTGGCTGGAAAAATGGCTGTGTTTTTCTGTGGCTATGTACTGACCTAACATAATCGCAAGGTGTGCTTCGCCGTAAATCCTTTTTGAAATCAGACATGTTGGCTGGATTCACAACAAGTGTAGCTTTAATTTGGTGTCTTTCATGTGTGATTTCAAGAAAGTTTGATTTTTATAGTAATTTATTTGAATTTGGCGCTCTGCATTTTTACTGGCTTTTGGCCAAATGGGACGTCCCACATATCCCAGAGAAGTTAACACTTTTTTGGTTACTACATGATTCCATATGTGTTATTTCACAGTTTTCACGTTTTCATTATTTCAGATTTAAAATGTTCCTGTTTTGACTAATTTAATAGAGTGAGTTAGGTCTGCTCTATATCAAATTAGCATACCCATGAGTCCCCTTCCTGTTTCACACCTGATAGTTTGGTGATTGGGATTACCAGCGCTCTGTAACCTAGAGGGCAAGCAGTGGGTCCGTGTCCTCCATACCATGTTTATTGTAGAATGACAATGTCTGTATTTTCAGTTTATTTGATATAGTCTGGGTTCGTTCACTCCCTCTCTCTCTCCCTCTCTCCATCTCCCTCTCCAAACAGACTTTACGATATGTGGACTGCAAAAAATCTGCCAATGTTTTAAAAAATACCATACATTTTTACATTATTTTGGATATGCCTTTTATTCCTCTCATGCTTATGCCGGCACATTTCAATTTGGTAGTAGAACTGGTGTGGTAGTAGAACTGGGCCAGTTTAGGAGTGGTAGTGGACATGAGCCAGTTCAGGAGTGGTAGTAGAACTGGGTCAGTTCAGGAGTGGTAGTAGAACTGGGCCAGTTCAGGAGTGGTAGTAGACCTGGGCCAGTTTAGGAGTTGTAGTAGAACTGGGCCAGTTTAGGAGTGGTAGTAGAACTGGGACCAGTATAGGAGTGGTAGTAGAACTGGGCCAGTTTAGGAGTGGTAGTAGAACTGGGCCAGTTTAGGAGTTGTAGTAGAACTGGGCCAGTTCAGGAGTGGTAGTAGACCAGGGCCAGTTCAGGAGTGGTAGTAGAACTGGGCCAGTTTAGGAGTGGTAGTAGAACTGGGCCAGTTTAGGAGTGGTAGTAGAACTGGGCCAGTTTAGGAGTGATAGTAGACCTAGGCCAGTTTAGGAGTGGTAGTAGAACTGGGCCAGTTCAGGAGTGGTAGTAGAACTGGGCCAGTTCAGGAGTGGTAGTAGAACTGGGCCAGTTTAGGAGTGGTAGTAGAACTGGGCCAGTTTAGGAGTGGTAGTAGAACTGGGCCAGTTCAGGAGTGGTAGTAGAACTGGGCCAGTTTAGGAGTGGTAGTAGAACTGGGCCAGTTTAGGAGTGGTAGTAGACCTGGGCCAGTTTAGGAGTGGTAGTAGACCTGGGCCAGTTCAGGAGTGGTAATAGAACTGGGCCAGTTTAGGAGTTGTAATAGAACTGGGCCAGTTCAGGAGTGGTAGTAGAACTGGGCCAGTTCAGGAGTGGTAATAGAACTGGGACAGTTTAGGAGTGGTAGTAGAACTGGGCCAGTTTAGGAGTGGTAGTAGACCTGGGCCAGTTTAGGAGTGGTAGTAGAACTGGGCCAGTTCAGGAGTGGTAGTAGAACTGGGCCAGTTTAGGAGTGGTAGTAGAACTGGGCCAGTTTAGGAGTGGTAGTAGAACTGGGCCACTTTAGGAGTGGTAGTAGAACTGGGCCAGTTCAGGAGTGGTAGTAGAACTGGGCCAGTTTAGGAGTGGTAGTAGAACTGGGCCAGTTTAGGAGTGGTAGTAGACCTGGGCCAGTTTAGGAGTGGTAGTAGACCTGGGCCAGTTCAGGAGTGGTAATAGAACTGGGCCAGTTTAGGAGTGGTAGTAGAACTGGGCCAGTTCAGGAGTGGTAGTAGAACTGGGCCAGTTCAGGAGTGGTAGTAGAACTGGGCCAGTTTAGGAGTGGTAGTAGAACTGGGCCAGTTTAGGAGTGGTAGTAGAACTGGGCCAGTTTAGGAGTGGTAGTAGACCTGGGCCAGTTTAGGAGTGGTAGTAGACCTGGGCCAGTTTAGGAGTGGTAATAGAACTGGGCCAGTTCAGGAGTGGTAGTAGAACTGGGCCAGTTTAGGAGTGGTAGTAGAACTGGGCCAGTTTAGGAGTGGTAGTAGAACTGGGCCAGTTTAGGAGTGGTAGTAGACCTGGGCCAGTTTAGGAGTGGTAGTAGACCTGGGCCAGTTTAGGAGTGGTAATAGAACTGGGCCAGTTTAGGAGTGGTAGTAGAACTGGGCCAGTTCAGGAGTGGTAATAGAACTGGGCCAGTTCAGGAGTGGTAGTAGAACTGGGCCAGTTCAGGAGTGGTAGTAGAACTGGGCCAGTTTAGGAGTGACTGGTCAGGAGTAGGTCTAGACTAATGAGTGACTGGTCAGGAGTAAGTCTAGACTAATTAGTGACTGGTCAGGAGTAGGTCTAGACTAATGAGTGACTGGTCAGGAGTAGGTCTAGATAATGAGTGACTGGTCAGGAGTAGGTCTAGACTAATGAGTGACTGGTCAGGAGTAGGTCTAGATAATGAGTGACTGGTCAGGAGTAGATCTAGACTAATGAGTGACTGGTCAGGAGAAGGTCTAGACTAATGAGTGACTGGTCAGGAGTAGATCTAGACTAATGAGTTACTGGTTAGTAGTAGGTCTAGACTAATGAGTGACTGGTCAGGAGTAGATCTAGACTAATGAGTTACTGGTTAGTAGTAGGTCTAGACTAATTAGTGACTGGTCAGGAGTAGGTCTAGACTAATTACTGACTGGTCAGGAGTAGGTCTAGACTAATGAGTGACTGGTCAGGAGTAGGTCTAGATAATGAGTGACTGGTCAGGAGTAGGTCTAGATAATGAGTGATGTGATGTATCAGAAATTGTGTAATGGAATTATATTCATCCTAAAATATTGTCATATATTTTTAAATAGAGTTCATATGTGTTTTATACACATTTTCTGTATAAATATCCTCTAAAATATATGTAAACAGACCATATATGTAAACAGACCATACATGTATCAGATGTTGTTTTCTTGGAAAGCTGTGAGTGTTATTTTTTATAAAATATCAGTAGTTGTTGCATTTCCAACTTGTCTAAGTCCCATCATCAAGTGATTTCAGCCAGTGTATGACTGTTGATCGACTGCATTCTTTCAATGGAACGTTACTATATTGAATTGGCAGTTAATTAAAAAAAATATATGGAATCCTTTCTCTAACACTGGCTGGCTAGCTAACATACAGTGCAGATACATTCCTTACATTCATTGTTTTACACAATGCTACTCCCCGACCAAAAATGTCTGACCTTTGGACCATCATGTCCATTCTAGTATTCTGATTCATAATTCTATGATGGCAACAGCCTAGTTGTAAGGGGCGCTGCCTAGCAACCATCCAGAGCGTAGTGCATACCAATAAAGCCTCAGCACTACGGCAACATTTCATACTTAGCCGTAGGCAGAACTTTACCGCAATCTAGACGAGGTCGGTTCTCAGAAAAAAAGTTTTGATTCTAGCAATACTTTTCAGATGTTAAGAAAAGGCGGGAAAAAGTTGTCAGGATAAATTGTTGGAAAATCGTCTTGGTTTGAAAGGTGTCTCTCCTCTCTCTCTCTCTCTCTCTCTCTCTCTCTCTCTCTCTCTCTCTCTCTCTCTCTCTCTCTCTCTCTCTCTCTCTCTCTCTCTCTCTCTCTCTCTCTCTCTCTCTCTCTCTCTCTCTCTCTCTCTCTCTCTCTCTCTCTCTCTCTCTCTCTCTCTCTCTCTCTCAATTCAATTCAATTCAATTCAATTTCAATTCAAGGGGCTTTATTGGCATGGGAAACATGTGTTAACATTGCCAAAGCAAGTGAGGCAGATATTATACAAAAGTGAAATAAACAATACAAATTAACAGTAAACATTACACATACAGAAGTTTCAAAACAATAAAGACATTACAAATGTTATATTATATATATACAGTGTTGTAACAATGTACAAATGGTTAAAGCACACAAGTTAAAATAAATAAGCATAAATATGGGTTGTATTTACAATGGTGTTTGTTCTTCACTGGTTGCCCTTTTCTTGTGGCAACAGGTCACAAATCTTGCTGCTGTGATGGCACACTGTGGAATTTCTCCCAGTAGATATGGGAGTTTATCAAAATTGGATTTGTTTTCAAATTCTTTGTGGATCTGTGTAATCTGAGGGAAATATGTCTCTCTAATATGGTCATACATTGGGCAGGAGGTTAGAAAGTGCAGCTCAGTTTCCACCTCATTTTGTGGGCAGTGTGCACATAGCCTGTCTTCTCTTGAGAGCCATGTCTGCCTACGGCGGCCTTTCTCAATAGCAAGGCTATGCTCACTGAGTCTGTACATAGTCAAAGCTTTCCTTAAGTTTGGGTCAGTCACAGTGGTCAGGTATTCTGCCACTGTGTACTCTCTGTTTAGGGCCAAATAGCATTCTAGTTTGCTCTGTTTTTTTGTTAATTCTTTCCAATGTGTCAAGTAATTTTCTTTTTGTTTTCTCATGATTTGGTTGGGTCTAATTGTGCTGTTGTCCTGGGGCTCTGTGGGGTGTGTTTGTGTTTGTGAACAGAGCCCTAGTACCAGCTTGCTTAGGGGACTCTTCTCCAGGTTCATCTCTCTGTAGGTGATGGCTTTGTTATGGAAGGTTTGGGAATCGCTTCCTTTTAGGTGGTTGTAGAATTTAACGGCTCTTTTCTGGATTTTGATAATTAGTGGGAATCGGCCTAATTCTGCTCTGCATGCATTATTTGGTGTTCTACGTTGTACACGGAGGATATTTTTGCAGAATTCTGCATGCAGAGTCTCAATTTGGTGTTTGTCCCATTTTGTGAAATCTTGGTTGGTGAGCGGACCCCAGACCTCACAACCATAAAGGGCAATGGGCTCTATGACTGATTCAAGTATTTTTAGCCAGATCCTAATTGGTATGTTGAAATTTATGTTCCTTTTGATGGCATAGAAGGCCCTTCTTGCCTTGTCTCTCAGATCGTTCACAGCTTTGTGGAAGTTACCTGTGGTGCTGATGTTTAGGCCGAGGTATGTATAGTTTTTTGTGTGCTCTAGGGCAACGGTGTCTAGATGGAATTTGTGGTCCTGGTGACTGGACCTTTTTTGGAACACCATTATTTTGGTCTTACTGAGATTTACTGTCAGGGCCCAGGTCTGACAGAATCTGTGCAGAAGATCTAGGTGCTGCTGTAGGCCCTCCTTGGTTGGTGACAGAAGCACCAGATCATCAGCAAACAGTAGACATTTGACTTCGGATTCTAGTAGGGTGAGACCGGGTGCTGCAGACTGTTCTAGTGCCCGCGCCAATTCGTTGATATATATGTTGAAGAGGGTCTCTCTCTCTCTCTCTCTCTCTCTCTAGCCACAAGGCAGGGTAGGGCAGCGAGTGGGAGACAGACAGACAGACAGACAGACAGACAGACAGACAGACAGACAGACAGACAGACAGACAGACAGACAGACAGACGGACAGACGGACAGACGGACAGACGGACAGACGGACAGACGGACAGACGGACAGACGGACAGACGGACAGACGGACAGACGGACAGACGGACAGACAGACAGACAGTGCTGGGAACAGATACAAAGCATCAGGCCAGACACCCAAAGACAAAGAGAAACGAGAGAGGAGAGAGGAGAGAGAGAAAAGAGAGAGGAGGAGAGGGGAAAGAGAGAGGAGAGAGAGGAGAGAGAGGAGAGAGTGAGAGGAGAGGAGAGGGGAAAGATAGAGGAGAGAGAGGAGAGAGAGGAGAGAGTGAGAGGAGAGGAGAGGGGAAAGATAGAGGAGAGAGAGAGAGAGGAGAGAGGAAAGAGAGAGGAGAGAGAGTGAGGAGAGGAGAGGGGAAAGAAAGAGGAGAGAGCGAGAGAGGAGAGAGAGAGGAGAGAGAGTGAGAGGAGAGGGGAAAGAGAGAGGAGAGAGTGAGAGGAGAGAGAGGAAAGAGAGAGGAGAGAGTGAGAGGAGAGAAGAGGGGAAAGAGAGAGAGAGAGGAGAGAGGAAAGAGAGAGAGGAGAGGGGAAGAGGAAGGAGAGAAAGTGAGAGGAGAGCGAGAGGAAAGAGGGAGGAGAGAGAGATAGGTGAGAGGGATAGAGGAAAGAGAAAGGAGAGAGAGAGAGAGCGAGAGAGAAGAGGGGAGAGCGAGAGGAAAGGGAGGGGTGAGAGAGGCCCAGGCATGGCTCAATGCTTTCAGCCTCCACTCACACACCACACAGGCTCCCATTCAGTAGCCCAGCAGCCAGCAACCAGTAGTCAGCAGCCAGCAACCAGCAACCAGCATCCTGGAGCTAGCATCCAGCAACCAGCAGCCAGCAACCAGCATCCTGCACAAAGCAGCCAGCAGCCAGGAACCAGCGCCCAGCAGACAGCACCCAGCAGCCAGAAACCAGCACTCAGCAGCCAGCAGCCAGCAGCCAGCAGCCAGCAGCCAGCAGCCAGCAACAAGCAGTAAACAGCCAGCAACCAGCAGCCAGCAGCCAGCAACAAGCAGTCAGCAACCAGCAACCAGCAGCCAGCAGCCAGCAACCAGAAGCCAGCAGCCAGCAGCCAGCAGCCAGCAACCAGCAGCCAGAAACCAGCAGCCAGAAACCAGCAGCCAGCAGCCAGCAACCAGCAGCCAGCAGCCAGCAACCAGCAGCCAGCAGCCAGCAACCAGCAGCCAGCAGCCAGCAACCAGCAGCCAGCAGCCAGCAACCAGAAGCCAGCAACCAGCAGCCAGCAGCCAGCAGCCAGAAACCAGCAGCCAGAAACCAGCAGCCAGCAACCAGCAACCAGCAGCCAGCAGCCAGCAACCAGCAGCCAGAAACCAGCAGCCAGCAGCCAGAAACCAGCAGCCAGCAGCCAGAAACCAGCAGCCAGCAGCCAGCAACCAGCAGCCAGAAACCAGCAGCCAGAAACCAGCAGCCAATAGCATGAATTACCTGCCTTTAGAAAGATATACAGGGGTACTGGATCAATGGACTGACTATGGGTACTGGGTTACAGTCACCCATATGGCCTGAACTTCAATATGACAACTTTCTGCAGTAACAAAACACAGAATTACTGCAAAAATAGACATACACAGTGGATGACTGACATTTACACTGTGGATGACTGACATTCACACTGTGGATGACTGACATTTACACTGTGGATGACTGATATTCACACTGTGGATGACTGACATTCACACTGTGGATGACTGACATTCACACTGTGGATGACTGATATTCACACTGTGGATGACTGACATTCACACTGTGGATGACTGACATTCACACAGTGGATGACTGATATTCACACTGTGGATGACTGACATTTACACTGTGGATGACTGACATTCACACTGTGGATGACTGATATTCACACTGTGGATGACTGACATTCACACTGTGGATGACTGACATTCACACAGTGGATGACTGATATTCACACTGTGGATGACTGACATTTACACTGTGGATGACTGATATTCACACTGTGGATGACTGACATTCACACTGTGGATGACTGACATTTACACTGTGGATGACTGATATTCACACTGTGGATGACTGACATTCACACTGTGGATGACTGACATTCACACTGTGGATGACTGATATTCACACTGTGGATGACTGACATTCACACTGTGGATGACTGACATTCACACAGTGGATGACTGATATTCACACTGTGGATGACTGACATTTACACTGTGGATGACTGACATTCACACTGTGGATGACTGATATTCACACTGTGGATGACTGACATTCACACTGTGGATGACTGACATTCACACAGTGGATGACTGATATTCACACTGTGGATGACTGACATTTACACTGTGGATGACTGATATTCACACTGTGGATGACTGACATTCACACTGTGGATGACTGACATTCACACTGTGGATGACTGACATTCACACTGTGGATGACAGACATTCACACTGTGGATGACTGACATTCACACTGTAGATGACTGATATTCACACTGTGGATGACTGATATTCACACTGTGGATGACTGACATTCACACTGTGGATGACTGATATTCACACTGTGGATGACTGATATTCACACTGTGGATGACTGACATTCACACAGTGGATGACTGACATTCACACTGTGGATGGCTGACATTCACACTGTGGATGACTGATATTCACACTGTGGATCACTGACATTCACACTGTGGATGACTGATATTCACACTGTGGATGACTGACATTCACACAGTGGATGACTGATATTCACACAGTGGATGACTGACATTCACACAGTGGATGACTGACATTCACAGGCTTAGTGGACAACAGGATGATTTAAAAAACTGCCACATATACCCTTGACGATAACCTTCCTTAGTATCCACAGCACACAGTTGTTCCCAAGGACACAGCTCGATGCATCGTCAAGGATACCTTAAACATGACCAAATCTGAATCAAATAAACCCTCACATCTGAAATATTGAATCAGTATTGATCTGAAATCTTTCATTACACAAACTGGACAACCCAATGAACGACTGCTATTCACAGATTGCATCTTAAAACTTCTTATGGCTTTGACAGCATTCCGCTGAAAAGGCAGAGCGCGAAATTCTAAAATATATTTTTTAAATATGTAACTTTCATACATTCACAAGTGCAATACACCAAATTAAAGCTTAACTTCTTGTTAATCTAGCCATCATGTCCGATTTCAATAAGGCTTTACAGCGAAAGCACATTATCTGATTATGTTAGGTCAGAGCCTAGTCACAAAAACACACACAGCCATTTTCCAGCCATAGAAAGGAGTCACAAAAAGTAGAAATTAATCACTAACCTTTCATGATCTTCATCAGATGACACTCATGGGACTTCATGTCACACAATACATGTATGTTTTGTTCGATAAAGTTCATTTTCATATCCAAAAATCTCAGTTTACATTGGCGCTTTATGGTCAGTAATGTTGTGCCTCAAAAACATCCGGCGAATTTTCAGAGCCACATTAATTTCCAGAAAAACTCAAAATAAACTTTGATAAAAGATACAACTATTATGCACAGGATTATAGATATACTTCTCCTTAATGCAACCGCTGTGTCAGATTTCAAAAAAGCTTTACGGAAAAAGCAAACCTTGCAATAATCCGAGTACGGCGCTCAGACACAAAAACAAGCAATGCAGATACCCGCCATGTTGTGGAGTCAGTAAAAGTCAGAAATAGCGTTATAAATATTCACTTACCTTTGATGATCTTCATCAGAATGCACTCCCAGGAATCCCAGTTCCACAATAAATGTTTGTTTTGTTCGATAAAGTCCATCATTTATGTCCAAATATCTCCTTTTGTTATCACGTTTGGTAAACAAATCCAAACTCACGAGGCGCGGGCAAGTCCAGGCGAAAGTTCCGGCGAAAAGTTCAAAAAGTTATATTACAGTTCGTAGAAAAATGTCAAACGATGTAAAGAATCAATCTTTAGGATGTTTTTAACATATATCTTCAATAATGTTCCAACCGGAGAATTCCTTTGTCTTTAGAAAGGAAAAGGAACGCAGATTGCTCTCACGTGTGCGCGCATGATCAGCTCATGCCACTCTGCCAGACATCTGGTTGATTCAGCTCTCATTCACCCCGACTTCACAGTAGAAGCATCAAACAAGGTTCTAAAGACTGTTGACATCTAGTGGAAGCCTTAGGAAGTGCAATATGACCCCATTTACACTGTATATTAGAAAGGCAATGAGTTGAACAACTACAAACATCAGATTTCCCACTTCCTGGTTGGATTTTTCTCAGGTTTTCGCCTGCCATATGAGTTCTGTTATACTCACAGACATCATTCAAACAGTTTTAGAAACTTCAGAGTGTTTTCTATCCAATACTACTAATAATATGCATATATTAGCTTCTGGGCCTGAGTAGTAGGAAGTTTACTCTGGGCACGCTTTTCATCCGAACGTGAAAATGCTGCCCCCTATCCACCTAAACTGGGCCCGTTATTCACAAAGCGTCTCAAAGTACAAGTGATGATCTAGGTTCAGCTTTGTTTTTCAGATTATAATGAATAAGCGGGAACTGATCTTATATCAGGTGGTCCTCTTTGGTTCAGTTAGTAGAACATGGTCCTCTGTAGTAGAGTTAGTCGAAAATGGTCCTCTGTATTTCAGTCAGTAGAACATGGTCCTCTGTAGTTCAGTTAGTAGAACATGGTCCTCTGTAGTTCAGTTAGTAGAACATGGTCCTCTGTAGTTCAGTTAGTAGAACATGGTCCTCTGTAGCTCAGTTGGTAGAACATGGTCCTCTGTAGTTCAGTTAGTAGAACATGGTCCTCTGTAGTTCAGTTAGTAGAACATGGTCCTCTGTAGTTCAGTTAGTAGAACATGGTCCTCTGTAGTTCAGTCAGTAGAACATGGTCCTCTGTAGTTCAGTTAGTAGAACATGGTCCTCTGTAGTTTAGTCAGTAAAACATGGTCCTCTGTAGTTCAGTTAGTAGAACATGGTCCTCTGTAGTTCAGTTAGTAGAACGTGGTCCTCTGTAGTTCAGTTAGTAGAACATGGTCCTCTGTAGTTCAGTTAGTAGAACATGGTCCTCTGTAGTTCAGTTAGTAGAACATGGTCCTCTGTAGTTCAGTTAGTAGAACATGGTCCTCTGTAGTAAAAAAAACAACTAATTTTAATATAATTTTATCCCCCAAAAATTCAACTATCACTCTTCACTTTTAATTTCTATCCAACAATGTCACCAAGCTTCTCAACACATAGAACCCCCATAATGCTCTGTAGCACAATCCCAATACAACACACTAGGTTCATTCTCTGATATTAAATCTATGATTGGATGGACAACATGTCAGTTCATACTGCAAAAGCCTAAATGGGTTGGAGGACGTCCTCCGGAAGTGGTCATAATTACCATGTATTTCTATGGAAGGGGGTGAGGCCTACGAGCCTCCTAAGTTTTCTATTGAAGTCAATGTAGCTGTCCTCTGGCTACACCGTGGTGCTACCCAAGTCATTGCTGCTGAAGTTACTGTATGCAAAACAGTGTATTTTAATCAATTATTTGGTGACATATGAATATTTTTAGTACAGTCTTTATCTAAAATGGAGAACTTTTTTAATGTTTCACTATTTTTATTTTTTTTAATTTCACTGAGGAGGATGGTCCTCCCCTTTTTCCTCTGAGGAGCCTACACTGGTGTATATACAGTGGGGAGAACAAGTATTTGATACACTGCCGATTTTGCAGGTTTTCCTACTTACAAAGCATGTAGAGGTCTGTAATTTTTATCATAGGTACACTTCAACTGTGAGAGACGGAATCTAAAACAAAAATCCAGAAAATCAAATTGTATGATTTTTAAGTAATTAATTTGCATTTTATTGCATGACATAAGTATTTGATACATCAGAAAAGCAGAACTTAATATTTGGTACAGAAGGGATTTTGGCCCACTCCTCCATACAGACCTTCTCCAGATCCTTCAGGTTTCGGGGCTGTCGCTGGGCAATACGGACTTTCAGCTCCCTCCAAAGATTTTCTATTGGGTTCAGGTCTGGAGACTGGCTAGGCCACTCCAGGACCTTGAGATGCTTCTTACGGAGCCACTCCTTAGTTGCCCTGGCTGTGTGTTTCGGGTCGTTGTCATGCTGGAAGACCCAGCCACGACCCATCTTCAATGCTCTTACTGAGGGAAGAAGGTTGTTGGCCAAGATCTCGCGATACATGGCCCCATCCATCCTCCCCTCAATACGGTGCAGTCGTCCTGTCCCCTTTGCAGAAAAGCATCCCCAAAGAATGATGTTTCCACCTCCATGCTTCACGGTTGGGATGGTGTTCTTGGGGTTGTACTCATCCTTCTTCTTCCTCCAAACACGGCGAGTGGAGTTTAGACCAAAAAGCTCTATTTTTGTCTCATCAGACCACATGACCTTCTCCCATTCCTCCTCTGGATCATCCAGATGGTCATTGGCAAACTTCAGACGGGCCTGGACATGCGCTGGCTTGAGCAGGGGGACCTTGCGTGCGCTGCAGGATTTTAATCCATGACGGCGTAGTGTGTTACTAATGGTTTTCTTTGAGACTGTGGTCCCAGCTCTCTTCAGGTCATTGACCAAGTCCTGCCGTGTAGTTCTGGGCTGATCCCTCACCTTCCTCATGATCATTGATGCCCCACGAGGTGAGATCTTGCATGGAGCCCCAGACCGAGGGTGATTGACCGTCATCTTGAACTTCTTCCATTTTCTAATAATTGCGCCAACAGTTGTTGCCTTCTCACCAAGCTGCTTGCCTATTGTCCTGTAGCCCATTCCAGCCTTGTGCAGGTCTACAATTGTATCCCTGATGTCCTTACACAGCTCTCTGGTCTTGGCCATTGTGGAGAGGTTGGAGTCTGTTTGATTGAGTGTGTGGACAGGTGTCTTTTATACAGGTAACGAGTTCAAACAGGTGCAGTTAATACAGGTAATAAGTGGAGAACAGGAGGGCTTCTTAAAGAAAAACTAACAGGTCTGTGAGAGCCGAAATTCTTACTGGTTGGTAGGTGATCAAATACTTATGTCATGCAATAAAATGCAAATAAATTACTTAAAAATCATACAATGTGATTTTCTGGATTTTTGTTTTAGATTCTCTCACTGTTGAAGTGTACCTATGATAACAAATTATAGACCTCTACATGCTTTGTAAGTAGGAAAACCTGCAAAATCGGCAGTGTATCAAATACTTGTTCTCCCCACTGTATATATATATATTATATTAGCACTCCTACTCTGAGAGATTTCATGAATACTGTCCCAGTAGTCCTGAAATGACCCACACGCACAAACAAAACATTCCTCAGAGTAAAACTTTTCTAGTCAACTCCAGACGTGTAATTTACCCTTTAGGAACTTCCCATCTCAAGTTCAGAGCGGAGTGTAATTGTCTGTCCGTCTTATTGTTTTGCTATGGTAGCCATTTTAATCTTAATTAGCTGTCAGCAACAGTGAAATGACGTTAATTCGCCTCGTTATTTTCTCCCCTCTGCCTGGAGGCTCGTCATCTGACACAATAATTAAACCTTCAGCTGGACTGTCTTAACGCTACGACTTACTCTGCCGAGCAGCAATACATCTGTTCACATCCATGTAATGTGTGAGATGGCCAGGGCTAGACCCGTGTAACTTCTCACAGCAATTTGTTCTCCCCCGGAAGAGCTCGACCCTGACGAAGGAGCTGACAATATGAGAGCAAGCAATTCACACAACTTTGTTAAGAAATGTTAACCAGAAGGTTGTCCATTGTGCTTGAAAATGGATATTAGATTCTGATACAGTACCAATAGAGAAACACACAGGGCTGATGTCCTCAGATCTCAGGCTTCATCCATGCCCTTTCATCCAAATCTGATGGACATCAGCCCTGTGATCTATTAAAGTCACAGCACCAATCAAATCAAATCAACAACGATTTGTCACTTGCGCCGAATACAACAGGTATAGACCTTACAGTGAAATGCTTCCTTACAATCCCTTAACCAACAGTGCAGTTCAAGAAAGAGCTAAGAAAATATTTACCAAATAATCTAAAGTAAAAAATAATAACAAGTAAAACAATAAAATAATAATAACGAGGCTAAATGCAGGGGGTACCGGTACTGAGTCAATGTGTGGGTGTATGGGTTAATCGAGGTAATTTGTACATGTAGGTAGGGGTGAAGTGACTATGCATAGATAATAAACAGTGAGTAGCAGCAGTGTGAAAAACAAATGGAGGGGTGAGGTGGGGTGTCAATGTAAATAGTCCGGGTAGACATTTAATTAATTGTTCAGCAGTCTTATGGCTTGGGGGTAGAAGCTGTTAAGGAGCCTTTTGGTCCTAGACTTGGTGCTCCGGTACCGCTTGCCGTGCGGTAGCAGAGAAAACAGTCTATGACATGGTTGACTGGAGTCTTTGACAATTTTTGTGGGCTTTCCTCTGACACCGCCTAGTATATAGGTTCTGGATGGCAGGAAGCTTGACCCCAGTGATTTACTGGGACGTATGCACTACCCTCAGTAGCGCCTTATGGTCAGATGCCGAGCAGTTACCATACCAGGCGGTTATGCAACCGGTCGGGATGCTCTCGATGGTGCAGCTGTAGAACTTTTTGAGGATCTGAGGACCCATGCCAAATATTTTCAGTCTCCGGATGGGAAAAAAGGTGTTGTCGTGCCCTCTTCACGACGATCTTAGTGTGTTTGGACCATGATAGCTCATTGGTTATGTGGACACCAAGTCCACACCAAGTCTTGAGTCACGGCACCAATGTAACTCTGTTGAAGTCACGGCACCAATGTAACTCTGTTGAAGTCAGGGAGCCAACAGATCAGACACCTAACCATATATATATTATTTTTATTTATTTAACCTCTGTTGAAGTCACGGCACCAATGTAACTCTGTTGAAGTCACGGCACCAATGTAACTCTGTTGAAGTCACGGCACCAATGTAACTCTGTTGAAGTCACGGCACCAATGTAACTCTGTTGAAGTCACGGCACCAATGTAACTCTGTTGAAGTCACGGCACCAATGTAACTCTGTTGAAGTCACGGCACCAATGTAACTCTGTTGAAGTCACGGCACCAATGTAACTCTGTTGAAGTCAGACACAGATCAGACACCTAGCCACATACATATTTTTTATTTTTTATTTAACCTATATTTAACTAGGCTAGTCAGTTAAGAACAAATTATTTTTTACAATGACGCCCTACCGGGGTACTGTGGGTTAACTGTCTTGTTCAGGTGTTTACCGTCATCACACCTCCACTTAAAGATAGAGATGTGTTACGTGTGGTGGTTACTGAATTAAAGCCTTACGGACCTGAGGACACAGTGTGAAATGATCATATTCTCATCCCATAATCCTATTAACTCTAAAACCATAGCCATGGTAAGTCACATCACTTTGAACTGAGCATTATTATCTAGATCCTTCCTGGGTTTGGAGGAGCAGGAAGAGGAGAGGAAGAGCAGGGGAGGAGAAGGGGAGAGGGGGAGGGGGAGGAGAGAGGAGAAGCAGGGGGAGGAGAGGGAGAGAGGAGAAGCAGGGGGAGGAGAGGAGGAGCAGGGGAGGAGAAGGGGAGAGGGGGGGGGAGAGGGAGAGAGGAGAAGCAGGGGGAGGAGAGGGGGAGAGGAGGAGGATAGGAGGAGCAGGGGAGGAGAAGGGGAGAGGGGGGGGGGGAGAGGGAGAGAGGACGATCAGGCGGAGGAGAGGGGGAGAGGAGGAGGATAGGAGGAGCCGGAGAAGGATATGGGGAGAAGAGGAGCAGGAATAGGAGGTGAAGAGGAGAGGAGAGAGGAGAGGAGGGAGAATAGAGGGGGAGAGCAGCACAGATGTTTATACTGACAAAATGGGGTAAAAATACCATCATGGAGCTTGGATGATGTATCTCACCCTCTAGACATAGTCTAAAGAAATACCATCATGGAGCTTGGATGATGTATCTCACCCTCTAGACAAAGTCTAAAGAAATACCATTATGGAGCTTGGATGATGTATCTCACCCTCTAGACATAGTCTAAAGAAATACCATTATGGAGCTTGGATGATGTATCTCACCCTCTAGACATAGTCTAAAGAAATACCATTATGGAGCTTGGATGATGTATCTCACCCTCTAGACATAGTCTAAAGAAATACCATTATGGAGCTTGGATGATGTATCTCACCCTCTAGACATAGTCTAAAGAAATACCATCATGGAGCTTGGATGATGTATCTCACCCTCTAGACATAGTCTAAAGAAATACCATCATGGAGCTTGGATGATGTATCTCACCCTCTAGACATAGAGGTCTAAATAAATAATATAATTCATATTACGACTGTTGTTTTATGCTGTGAGTGTCTCTATTAGATCCCATGGGACTCTCTCTTCAGAAGCAGAATGCTCACTGTAATTACTTCATATCGATGAGGTTTAGATAATCCTCTATAGACTATGTGATATAAAGCCAATACGGCACTTGGATAAACTAAGGAACTGCACAATATACTAGAACAGGGGTATTCAAATCCTATCCTACGAAGTCCAGACTACTGGTGTCCCAGGTCTAAATCAGTCCCTGATTAGAGGGGGATCACCCACCTGGTATCCCATGTCTAAATCAGTCCCTGATTAGAGGGGAATCACCCACCTGGTGTCCCAGGTCTAAACCAGTCCCTGATTAGAGGGGAATGACCCACCTGGTAACCCAGGTCTAAATCAGTCCCTGATTAGAGGAGAATGACCCGGTCTAAATCAGTCTCTGATTAGAGGGGAATGACCCACCTGGTGTCCCAGGTCTAAATCAGTCCCTGATTAGAGGGGAATCACCCACCTGGTAACCCAGGTCTAAATCAGTCCCTGATTAGAGAGGAATCACCCACCTGGTGTCCCAGGTCTAAATCAGTCCCTGATTAGAGGGGAATCACCCACCTGGTGTCCCAGGTCTAAATCAGTCCCTGATTAGAGGGGAATCACCCACCTGGTGTCCCAGGTCTAAACCAGTCCCTGATTAGAGGGGAATCACCCACCTGGTGTCCCAGGTATAAATCAGTCCCTGATTAGAGGGGAATCACCCACCTGGTGTCCCAGGTCTAAACCAGTCCCTGATTAGAGAGGAATCACCCACCTGGTGTCCCAGGTCTAAACCAGTCCCTGATTAGAGGGGAATCACCCACCTGGTGTCCCAGGTCTAAACCAGTCCCTGATTAGAGGGGAATCACCCACCTGGTGTCCCAGGTATAAATCAGTCCCTGATTAGAGGGGAATCACCCACCTGGTGTCCCAGGTCTAAACCAGTCCCTGATTAGAGGGGAATCACCCACCTGGTGTCCCAGGTCTAAACCAGTCCCTGATTAGAGGGGAATCACCCACCTGGTGTCCCAGGTCTAAACCAGTCCCTGATTAGAGGGGAATCACCCACCTGGTGTCCCAGGTCTAAACCAGTCCCTGATTAGAGGGGAATCACCCACCTGGTGTCCCAGGTCTAAACCAGTCCCTGATTAGAGGGGAATCACCCACCTGGTGTCCCAGGTCTAAACCAGTCCCTGATTAGAGGGGAATCACCCACCTGGTGTCCCAGGTCTAAACCAGTCCCTGATTAGAGGGGAATCACCCACCTGGTGTCCCAGGTCTAAACCAGTCCCTGATTAGAGGGGAATCACCCACCTGGTGTCCCAGGTATAAATCAGTCCCTGATTAGAGGGGAATCACCCACCTGGTGTCCCAGGTCTAAACCAGTCCCTGATTAGAGAGGAATCACCCACCTGGTGTCCCAGGTCTAAACCAGTCCCTGATTAGAGGGGAATCACCCACCTGGTGTCCCAGGTCTAAACCAGTCCCTGATTAGAGGGGAATCACCCACCTGGTGTCCCAGGTATAAATCAGTCCCTGATTAGAGGGGAATCACCCACCTGGTGTCCCAGGTCTAAACCAGTCCCTGATTAGAGGGGAATCACCCACCTGGTGTCCCAGGTCTAAACCAGTCCCTGATTAGAGGGGAATCACCCACCTGGTGTCCCAGGTCTAAACCAGTCCCTGATTAGAGGGGAATCACCCACCTGGTGTCCCAGGTCTAAACCAGTCCCTGATTAGAGGGGAATCACCCACCTGGTGTCCCAGGTCTAAACCAGTCCCTGATTAGAGGGGAATCACCCACCTGGTGTCCCAGGTCTAAACCAGTCCCTGATTAGAGGGGAATCACCCACCTGGTGTCCCAGGTCTAAACCAGTCCCTGATTAGAGGGGAATCACCCACCTGGTGTCCCAGGTCTAAACCAGTCCCTGATTAGAGGGGAATCACCCACCTGGTGTCCCAGGTCTAAACCAGTCCCTGATTAGAGGAGAATCACCCACCTGGTGTCCCAGGTCTAAACCAGTCCCTGATTAGAGGAGAATCACCCACCTGGTGTCCCAGGTCTAAACCAGTCCCTGATTAGAGGAGAATCACCCACCTGGTGTCCCAGGTCTAAACCAGTCCCTGATTAGAGGGGAATCACCCACCTGGTGTCCCAGGTCTAAACCAGTCCCTGATTAGAGGGGAATCACCCACCTGGTGTCCCAGGTCTAAACCAGTCCCTGATTAGAGGGGAATCACCCACCTGGTGTCCCAGGTCTAAACCAGTCCCTGATTAGAGGGGAATCACCCACCTGGTGTCCCAGGTCTAAACCAGTCCCTGATTAGAGGGGAATCACCCACCTGGTGTCCCAGGTCTAAACCAGTCCCTGATTAGAGGAGAATCACCCACCTGGTGTCCCAGGTCTAAACCAGTCCCTGATTAGAGGGGAATCACCCACCTGGTGTCCCAGGTCTAAACCAGTCCCTGATTAGAGGGGAATCACCCACCTGGTGTCCCAGGTCTAAACCAGTCCCTGATTAGAGGGGAATCACCCACCTGGTGTCCCAGGTCTAAACCAGTCCCTGATTAGAGGAGAATCACCCACCTGGTGTCCCAGGTCTAAACCAGTCCCTGATTAGAGGAGAATCACCCACCTGGTGTCCCAGGTCTAAACCAGTCCCTGATTAGAGGGGAATCACCCACCTGGTGTCCCAGGTCTAAACCAGTCCCTGATTAGAGGGGAATCACCCACCTGGTGTCCCAGGTCTAAACCAGTCCCTGATTAGAGGGGAATCACCCACCTGGTGTCCCAGGTCTAAACCAGTCCCTGATTAGAGGGGAATCACCCACCTGGTGTCCCAGGTCTAAACCAGTCCCTGATTAGAGGGGAATCACCCACCTGGTGTCCCAGGTCTAAACCAGTCCCTGATTAGAGGGGAATCACCCACCTGGTGTCCCAGGTCTAAACCAGTCCCTGATTAGAGGGGAATCACCCACCTGGTGTCCCAGGTCTAAACCAGTCCCTGATTAGAGGGGAATCACCCACCTGGTGTCCCAGGTCTAAACCAGTCCCTGATTAGAGGGGAATCACCCACCTGGTGTACCAGGTCTAAACCAGTCCCTGATTAGAGGGGAATCACCCACCTGGTGTCCCAGGTCTAAACCAGTCCCTGATTAGAGGGGAATCACCCACCTGGTGTCCCAGGTCTAAACCAGTCCCTGATTAGAGAGGAAGAACGAAACAAAGCAGTAGGTCCAGTTTGAGGTCCAGTTTTTAATTTGAGGGTGATAGAGCGTCTCAGGGACAGGCAGGCAGCACAGAGTTACTAAAATGTACTTTCAGGAACTCTGATGCTCATGTTGTTGGTGTTTTCTAGTGAGTTACAGGCCTAGACTTTTTCCACATCTTGTTGTATTACAAAGTGGGATTAAAATAGATTTCATTGTCATTTTTTGTTAACAAACTACACAAAAGACTCAAAGTGGAAGAAAAATTGAAACATTTCTACAAAAAAATATGGAAAATAAAACACTAATATATCTTGATTAGATAAGTATTCACCCCCTGACTCAATACATGTTAGAATCACCTTTGGCAGCGATTACAGCTGTGAGTCTTTCTGGGTAAATCCTCTAAGTTTCTAAGAGCTTTCCACACCTGGACTATGCAACATTTGCCCATTATTCTTTTCTAAATTCTTCCAAGTTATGTCAAACTGATGATCATTGATAGACAACCATTTTCAGGTCTTGACATGCATTTTCAAGCAGATTTAAGTCAAAACTGTATCTCGGCAACTCAAGAACATTCACTTTCGACATGGTAAGTGTTGTATAACACACTGTATTACTTATACAACTAATATAAGGACAGGACATGAGACGGGAGTATCAATTAAAGTGGGCATTGTTTAATGCGTTTCACAGGAAGAACATTCCAAGCATTTCAACGTAGGTAAGCAAGGGGGGGGGGGGTTACAGGTGCCCTAAAGGGACAAAACTAGAATATCAATGCACAACAGTAAAGAACTCCAAATGTATATTTGATCTTGTATTTTAGGATATTGTCCTGCTGAAATGTGAATTAATCTCCCAGTGTCTGTTGGAAAGCAGACTGAACCAGGTTTCCCTCTAGGATTTTGCCTGTGCTTAGCTCGATTCCATTTAATTTTATCCTGAAAAACTCCTCAGTCCTTGTAGAAGACGAGCATACCCATAACATGATGCATACACCACAGTGCTTGAAAATATGGAGACTTGTACTCTGTAATATGTTTGGGGCAAATCCAATACAACATAACACTATGTATTCAGGACAAAAAGTGAATTGTTTGCCACATTTTTTGCAGTATAGTGCCGTGTTGCAAACAGGATGCATGTTATGGAATATTTTTATTCTGTACAGGCTTCCATCTTTTCACTCAATTATGTTAGTGTTGTGGAGTAACTACAATGTTGTTGATCCATCCTCGGCTTTCTCCCATCACAGCCATTAAACTCCGTAACTGTTTTAAAAAGTCACCATTGGTGAAATCCCTGAGTGGTTTTCTTCCTCTCCGGCAACTGAGTTAGAAAGGACACCTGTATCTTTGTAGTGACTGGGTGTATTGATACACCATCCAAAGTGTAATTAATGACTTAAGTGGCGCAGCAGTCTAAGGCACTGCATTTCAGTGCTAGAGGCATCACTACAGACCCTGGTTCGATTCCAGGCTGTGGGAATCCCCTAGGGTGGCGCACAATTGACCCAGCTTTGTCCGGGTTAGGGTTTGGCTGGACTAGGCCGTCATTGTAAATAAGAATGTGTTCTTAACTGACTTGCCTAGTTAAATAAAGGTTAAATAAAGGTTAAATAAAAAATTCACTTCAGCATTGCTCACTGTCTGCTTTTTATGATATTTTGACCCAACAACCAATCGGTGCTCTTCTTTGCGAGGCATTGGAAAACCTCCCTAGTCTTTGTGGTTGAATCTGTGTTTGAAATTCACTGCTCGACTGAGGGGCCTTACAGACGATTGTATGTGTGGGGTACAGAGATGAGGTAGTCATTCAAAAATCCCTGCAATTTATGTGACTTGTTGAGCATATTTTTACTCCTGCACTTATTTAGGCTTGCCATGACAAAGGGGTTGAATACCTGATGTATGAACATTTTTATGAAAAATGCCTGATAACAGACACGCCCAGAACGTTGAGAGGAACCTCCTCAGCCTGATAACAGACACGTCCAGAACGTTGAGAGGAACCTCCTCAGCCTGATAACAGACACGCCCAGAACGTTGAGAGGAACCTCCTCAGCCTGATAACAGACACGTCCAGAACGTTGAGAGGAACCTCCTCAGCCTGATAACAGACACGCCCAGAACGTTGAGAGGAACCTCCTCAGCCTGATAACAGACACGCCCAGAACGTTGAGAGGAATCTCCTCAGCCTGATAACAGACACGTCCAGAACGTTGAGAGGAACCTCCTCAGCCTGATAACAGACACGCCCAGAACGTTGAGAGGAACCTCCTCAGCCTGATAACAGACACGTCCAGAACGTTGAGAGGAACCTCCTCAGCCTGATAACAGACACGTCCAGAACGTTGAGAGGAACCTCCTCAGCCTGATAACAGACACGTCCAGAACGTTGAGAGGAACCTCCTCAGCCTGATAACAGACACGTCCAGAACGTTGAGAGGAACCTCCTCAGCCTGATAACAGACACGTCCAGAACGTTGAGAGGAACCTCCTCAGCCTGATAACAAACACGTCCAGAACGTTGAGAGGAACCTCCTCAGCCTGATAACAGACACGTCCAGAACGTTGAGAGGAACCTCCTCAGCCTGATAACAGACACGCCCAGAACGTTGAGAGGAACCTCCTCAGCCTGATAACAGACACGTCCAGAACGTTGAGAGGAACCTCCTCAGCCTGATAACAGACACGCCCAGAACGTTGAGAAGAACCTCCTCAGCCTGATAACAGACACGCCCAGAACGTTGAGAGAACATTTAAAAAGATCGAGAGACTCACTGACGATCAATTATAACATGTCAGAACACAGAAAAACACACACACTCTCCATCTCTTCAACCCTCCAATCCTCCATCTCTCTATCCCTCCATCTCTCCATTCCTCCAAACCTTCCATCCCTCCGTCCCTCTATCCCTCCATTCCTCCATCCCTCTATACTTTGCATCCCTCCAACCCTCCATACCTTCCGTCCCTCCATACGTCCATCCCTCCGTACCCTCTGTCCCTCTGTCCCTCCATACCTTCCATCCCTCCATCATCCATACCTTCCATCCCTCCATCCCTCCGTCTCTCCATCCATCCCTCCATCCCACCAACCCACCAACCCTCCATCCCTCCGTCTCTCCATCCCACCAACCCTCCATCCCTCCCTAGCAGGTGCTTCTGCCACTGCTACGGTCTCTTTTTAATTTGCTACATGTTCCGTATTCATTCAAAAGGACACTCGATTTTCCTCCTTTCTCCTCATTAAGTGCAGTGAGAATCAGCGAAGGAGCAGTGAGGAAACCCTCCCGGGAGCCTGCATGATCACCGTATATCATTACCATCACACTCAGAGGAGGTACGGGGGCCGAGCCCAACCCGCCTCGACCCACGCGAACATATTAGCAACGGGACACTCATTTTCATCCATAATTTTATGCACCACTTGTATTCCGATGCAAGCCTCGTTAGATTTGTATTGGTAAGTGATTGGCTAACAGGCTCAATGCGTTCTGATTCGCTAATAGCTTCTGTCCTGTCGCCATGCTTCACCAACACACTGGGATGGAGAAGATTTCGCTAAATGATAGTCACATAATGTGAAAGCTACAGCAAGTTGTTGGTGAGGAAGATAAAGGGAAGATTTAAAAATGAGTTTCCACATAGCATTACTGCTACAAAGCTGGTGCTAGCTATCCTCTATGCAATTGAAATAACATGGCTGGTTAACTAGCTAGCTAGCATCAGAGCCTTCTGGCTAGTCTGTATCTAATGGTTGTTACTTTGTGTAACAGAGCAATAGGTTTATGTACTTGTCAGTTGGTAGACTAGTTTAGAAACTAGTTTGTTTGCTCTGTGTATATCTGGTGTGCAGTTGGTTGGTTTTGCAAGTTCGCAAGCTGAGATCTGAGCTAGCTAGAACAACAAAAACTAGGTAGCTAGCTATTATGTCAGATATACATCTTCAGGAAAAGCAAGGATAGAGCTAGCTAGCAGGGTAGAGCTATCCTGCTAGCTAGTGCTATTCCTGCAAGCTAATGCTATTCCTGCAAGCTATTGCTATCCTGCTAGCTAACTCTATCCTGCTAGCTAGCTCACTAAACTCTATCCTGCTAGCAGGGTAGAGCTAGCTAGCAGGGATAGAGTTAGCTTGCAGGATAGAGCTAGCTAGCAGGATAGAGCTAGCTAACAAGATAGAACTAGCTAGCAGGATAGAGTTAGCTGGCAGGATAGAGTTATCTAGCAGGATAGCAATAGCTTGCAGGAATAGCGCTAGCTTGCAGGGATAGCTAGCTAGCAGGGATAGATCTAGCTAACAGAATAGAGCTAGCTAGCAGGATAGAGTTAGCTTGCAGGAATAGCGCTAGCTTGCAGGAATAGCGCTAGCTACCAGGGATAGAGCTAGCTAGCAGTAGTAACATGTTTTTTTTAAACCACCACATAAGCATCATCTCATGTTGTAATCTATTTGTGGTGTGTTGACATCTACATCTGCCATCAGTGTTGACGAGGATTAACAGTGCATTTACTACTGGTGACCTACGCTATATATACAGGAGTATGTGGACACCCCTTCAACTTAGTGGATTTGGTTATTTCAGCCATACCCGTTGGTGACAGGTATATAAAATCGAGCACACAACCATGCAATCTCCATAGACAAACATTTACAGTAGAATGGCCTTACTGAAGAGCTCAGTGACTTTCAACGTGGCACCGTCATAGGATGTCACCATTCCAACAAGTCAGTTCGTCAAATTTCTGCCCTGCTAGAGCTGTCCCCGTCACTATAAGTGCTGCTATTGTGAAGTGGAAATGTCTAGGATCAACAACGGCTCGGCCACAAAGTGGTAGGCCACACAAGCCCACAGAACGGGAATGCCGAGTGCTGAAGCACGTAAGAAGCACGTAACAATCGTCTGTCGGTTGCAACACTCACTACCGAGTTCCAAACTGCCTCTGGAAGCAACGTCAGCACAAGAACTGTTCGTTGGGAGCTTCATAAAATAGGTTTTCCATGGCCAAGCAGCCGCACACAAGCCTAAGATCACCATGCGCAATGCCAAGTGTCGGCTGGAGCGGTGTAAAGCTCGTCCGCCATTGGACTCTGGAGCAGTGGAAACGCCTTCTCTGGAGTGATGAATGACGCTTCATCATCTGGCAGTCCGACAGACGAATCTGGGTTTGGCGGATGCCAGGAGAACGCTACCTGCCCCAATTTATAGTGCCAACTGTAAAGTTTGGTGGAGGAGGAATAATGGTCTGGGGCTGTTTTTCGTGATTCGGGCCCCTTAGTTCCAGTGAAGGGAAATCTTAATGACACAGCATACTGTGTGGCAACAGTTTGAGGAAGGCTCTTTCTTGTTTCAGCATGACAATGCCCCAGTGCACAAAGCGAGGTACATACAGAAATGGTTTGTCGAGATTGGTGTAGAAGAACTTGACTGGTCTGCATTGATCCCTGACCTCAACCCCATCGAACACCTTTGGGAAGAACGCAGACTGCGAGCCAAACATCACTCCCCCCCCCCCCCCCCCCCCCACTAATGTTCTTGTGGCTGAATGGAAGCAAGTCTCTGCAGCAATGTTCCAACATTTAGTGGAAAGCCTTCCCAGAAGAGTGGAGGCTGTTATAGCAGCAATGTTCCAACATCTAGTAGAAAGCCTTCCCAGAAGAGTGGAGGCTGTTATAGCAGCAATGTTCCAACATCTAGTGGAAAGCCTTCCCAGAGGATTGGAGGCTGTTATAGCAGCTATGTTCCAACATCTAGTGGAAAGCCTTCCCAGAAGAGTGGAGGCTGTTATAGCAGCAATGTTCCAACATCTAGTGGAAAGCCTTCCCAGAAGAGTGGAGGCTGTTATAGCAGCAAAGGGGGGACCAACTCCATATTAATGGCCATGATTTTGGAATGAGATGTTGGACGAGCATGTGTCCATATACTTTTGGCCGTGTAGTGTATGTAAAGGGTATTTTTTTTTTTTTAAGTCTAAATAAAAGGGCTAACAATTCAAACAATGAAATAATTAAAATAATTCACACAATGAAACAATTAAATAATTCACACAATGAAACAATGAAATAATTCACACAATGAAACAATTAACACAATGAAACAATGAATGTGCAAGAATTGGGACATCTGAGCCATTCAGGAGAGAGACTGGCCTATATCTTCACAGCACACCTCTCAGCCCGCTTCTTGTCTCAACATTTTACATTATACCTAAGACCCATTTTCTCCACCCATACTTTAGATGCTTTTCCCTTGACAGCCACAACTCAATAATCAGTTAGGCCCTATTGACAAACACGAGGCTCAAATTGCAGGCTTCCCAGATAGGCATAGGCCTAGAGTGAAAAAAAACTAAACGATGACCGAGTTTTAAATCCTGGGCTTAGTCATGCTTTCTGGTGAAGTATTTTCAATGATTTTATTTATTTCTGTATTGATAGGAGTAATTATATAATTTGGGCCAGGGTGTATTTCAATTTTCTGCCCTATTGGACCCACCACTATGTCATGTCTCTCCTGTCCTATTAGACCCACCACTATGTCATGTCTCTCCTGTTCTATTAGACCCACCACTATGTTATTTCTCTCCTGTTCTATTAGACCCACCACTATGTCATGTCTCTCCTGTCCTATTGGACCCACCGCTATGTCATGTCTCTCCTGTCCTATTGGACCCACCGCTATGTCATTTCTCTCCTGTTCTATTGGACCCTCCACTATGTCATGTCTCTCCTGTTCTATTAGACCCACCACTATGTCATTTCTCTCCTGTTCTATTAGACCCACCACTATGTCATGTCTCTCCTGTTCTATTAGACCCACCACTATGTCATGTCTCTCCTGTCCTATTAGACCCACCGCTATGTCATGTCTCTCCTGTCCTATTAGACCCACCACTATGTCATTTCTCTCCTGTTCTATTAGACCCACCACTATGTCATGTCTCTCCTGTCCTATTGGACCCACCACTATGTCATTTCTCTCCTGTCCTATTGGACCCACCACTATGTCATTTCTCTCCTGTCCTATTGGACCCACCACTATGTCATTTCTCTCCTGTCCTATTGTACCCACCACTATGTCATTTCTCTCCTGTCCTATTGGACCCACCACTATGTCATGTCTCTCCTATTCTGTTGGACCCACCACTATGTCATTTCTCTCCTGTCCTATTAGACCCACCACTATGTCATTTCTCTCCTGTCCTATTGGACCCACCACTATGCCATGTCTCTTTTGTCCTATTGTACCCACCACTATGTCATTTCTCTCCTGTCCTATTGGACCCACCACTATGTCATGTCTCTCCTATTCTATTAGACCCACCACTATGTCATTTCTCTCCTGTCCTATTAGACCCACCACTATGTCATTTCTCTCCTGTTCTATTGGTTTTCATATCAACTTCCTTTCGTTGTCCAGTAGCCAAAGGCACAATCCTAGTCATATTATCAACCCATACTATCAACCCATATAATCTTTAGATTCCCCTCTTTCTAAGATTCTAACAGAGATTTTCATCTCTGTCACATATGGAACCGCTACCAGGTGGTCTGTTTAGAATGGTGTTTTCCCAGGTGGTCTGTTTAGAATGGTGTTTTCTCAGGTGTGCTGTTTAGAATGGTGTTTTCTCAGGTGGTCTGTTTAGAATGGTGTTTTCTCAGGTGGTCTGTTTAGAATGGTGTTTTCCCAGGTGGTCTGTTTAGAATGGTGTTTTCTCAGGTGGTCTGTTTAGAATGGTGTTTTCCCAGGTGGTCTGTTTAGAATGGTGTTTTCCCAGGTGTGCTGTTTAGAATGGTGTTTTCTCAGGTGTGCTGTTTAGAATGGTGTTTTCTCAGGTGGTCTGTTTAGAATGGTGTTTTCTCAGGTGGTCTGTTTAGAATGGTGTTTTCCCAGGTGGTCTGTTTAGAATGGTGTTTTCTCAGGTGGTCTGTTTAGAATGGTGTTTTCCCAGGTGGTCTGTTTAGAATGGTGTTTTCCCAGGTGGTCTGTTTAGAATGGTGTTTTCTCAGGTGTGCTGTTTAGAATGGTGTTTTCCCAGGTGTGCTGTTTAGAATGGTGTTTTCCCAGGTGGTCTGTTCAGAATGGTATTTTCCCAGGTGTGCTGTTTAGAATGGTGTTTTCCCAGGTGTGCTGTTTAGAATGGTGTTTTCCCAGGTGTGCTGTTAAGAATGGTGTTTTCCCAGGTGTGCTGTTTAGAATGGTGTTTTCCCAGGTGGTCTGTTCAGAATGGTGTTTTCCCATGTGTGCTGTTTAGAATGGTGTTTTCCCAGGTGGTCTGTTTAGAATGGTGTTTTCCCAGGTGGTCTGTTCAGAATGGTGTTTTCCCATGTGTGCTGTTTAGAATGGTGTTTTCCCAGGTGGTCTGTTTAGAATGGTGTTTTCCCACGAATTGAATTTTGGAAAATTACGTTTTATTGGGCTGCTTCATTACATGACTTGTAATGTTCTGTTAAGATGCATTACAATACTCTAAATGTGATTTCTGTCATTCTGAGCCCCATGGGTAGACACCCTAATGGGTTATGCATATGGATCCAGGAAATGTAATTACAATTTCTCAAAATGGTTGGTAATGTTGACCAGCGCCACATTTTCCTGAATGAAACCCTGACACACACACACACACACACACACACACACACACACACACACACACACACACACACACACACACACACACACACACACACACACACACACACACACACACACACACACACACACACACACACACACACACACACACACACACACAACAACATGGGCATATTAACTTGGCCAAAAAATGTTCTTCAGAAAGAAATTGTCGGTACTTATTTATTTAGAACAAATGATTTAGTTAAAATAGCCTGCTAAATAGACACAGTTGAATTTAGTGTATGTAAACTTCTGACCCACTGGAATTGTGATACATTAACAACAGACTTTCAGCATGCTTATAGAGAAGGGCACTCAACATGTACTGCAGTGACACAAGTGACTGATGATTGGTTGAAAGAAATTGATAATAAGAAGATTGTGGGAGCTGTACTGTTAGATTTCAGTGCAGCCTTTGATATTATTGACCATAACCTGTTGCTGAAAAAACGTATGGCTTTTCAACCTCTGTCATATCGTTGATTCAGAGCTATCTATCTAATAGAACTCAAAGGGTTTTCTGTTATGGAAGCTTCTCTAATGTCAAACATGTAAAGTTTGGTGTACCGCAGGGCAGCTCTCTAGGCCCTCTACTCTATTCTATTTGTACCAATGACCTGCCACTGGCATTAAACACAGCATGTGTGTCCATGTATGCTGATGATTCAACCATATACGCGTCAGCAACCACAGCTAATGAAGTCACTGAAACCCTTAACAAAGAGTTGAGGTCTGTTTTGGAATGGGTGGCCAGTAATAAACTGGTCCTGAACATCTCTAAAACTAAGAGCATTGTATTTGGTACAAATCATTCCTTAACTTCTTAGCGCTAGGGGTCAGAATTTCTTTCTTTTTTTAAATAACATGCACAACGTAGAATATGAATATAATTTACAGATTAGGATAGAAAACACTCCAAAGTTTCCAAAACGGTCAAAATATTGTCTGTGAGTATAACAATACTTATTCTGCAAACGAAAACCTGAAAAAATGTAACCCGGAAGTGATATTTAAAATAAAAAAAACGGTGTTTCTTGGCCCGTCTAACCTCCATTTAAAGGGATATCAACCAGATTCCTTTTCCAATGGCTTCCTCAGGCTGTGACCAGGCTTTAGACATAGTTTCAGGCTTTTATTTTGAAAAATGAACAAGTTTTTTCAAAACTGGTCAAGTGTCCTCCGAATAGTTCCTGTGCGCGCGAGAGGAGCTCACCATTTTCCGTTTGTCTCTTATTGAATATGTAATGGTCCGGTTGAAATATTATCGATTATGTTTGTTAAAGACAACCTGAGGATTGATTATAAAAAACATTTGACATGTTTCTACGACCATTACGGTCGTAGTAATCACAACATTATCACAACATTTTGTGATAAAAGTAATATTTATCGAACAAAAAGAACATTTGTTTTGTAACTGGGAGTCTCGTGAGTGGAAACATCCGAAGATTATCTAAGGTAAGCGATTCATTTTATTGCTTTTATGACTTTCGTGACCATGCTAATTTGGGGCTAGCTGTTGTAGCATTGAAAGCTACACTCACAAAAGCTTGGATTTCTTTCGCTGTAAAATATATTTTCAAGATCTGACACGATGGATTAACAACAAGCTAAGCTGTGTTTAGGTATATTTCACTTGTGATAGCAAGATTATAAATATTTTTTGTAATATTTATGCATTTGGCGCCCTGCAATTCTAGCGGTTGTTTAGGAAAGTGATCCCGTAAAAGGGATCCGTAGCGCAGAGAAGTTAAGTTCTAGACCTCAGCTGAATCTGGTAATGAATGGTGCGGCTGTTGAACAAGATGAGGGGAGTAAACTAAAGAGTTATCCTAAGCCTAAACCTAAGAGTTATCCTAAGCCTAAACCTAAGAGTTACCCTAAGCCTAAACCTAAGAGTTACCCTAAGCCTAATGATTGATGTGGCTGTTGAGCAAGATGAGGAGACTAAATTACTTGGTGTTACCTTTGATTGTAAACTGTCCTGGTCAAAACATATAGATTCAATGGTTTGTAAAGATGGGGAGAGGTCTAGCCGTAATAAAGAGATGCTCTGCTTTTTCACACCACACTCCAAAAAGCAAGTTCAGAAGGCTCTAGATTAGTCTAATCTTGATTATTGTCCAGTCGTGTGGTCCAGTTCTGCAAAGAAAGACCTAGTTAAGCTGCAGCTGACCCAGAACAGAGCGGCACGTTTTGCTCTTCATTGTAATCAGAGGACTGATATAAATACTATGCATAACAGTGTCTCTCGGCTAAGAGTTGAGGAGAGACTGACTCCATCAATTCTTGTTTTTATAAGAAATGTGTTGAAAATCCCAAATGTTTTGCATAGTCAACTTACACACAGCTCTGACACACAGACGTATCCCACCAGACATGCCACAAAGGGTCTTTTCACAGTCCCCAAATCCAGAACAAATTGAAGAAAACGTACAGTATTATATAGAGCCCTTATTGCATGGAACTTCCTTCCATCTCATATTGTTCAAATAAACAGCAAACCTGGTTTCAATAACAGATAAAGCAAATCCTCATGGCACAACGCCTCTCCCCTATTTGACCTAGATAGTTTGTGTGTATGCATTGATATGCCGGCTACGTGTGTCTTTTTAAAAATGTATGTAGTTCTGTCCTTGAGCTGTTCTTGTCTAATGATGTTCTGTATTATGTCATTCTGTATTATGTTTCATGTTCTGTGTGGACCCCAGGAAGATTAGCTGCTGCTTTTTCAACAGCTAATGGGGATCCTAATAAAATTCAAAAAATACCAAAATACCTGGAATGCATTTCAATTAACATGTGTGCCTTGTTAAAAGGTCATTTGTGAAATTTAATGTGTTTGAGCCAATCAGTTTGTAACGGTACTCATCCTCGTCTGATGACGAGTATAAAATATCGGACCAATGTGCAGCGTGGTAAGTGTCCATAATTAGATTTTTTTAATAAATCAACTGAACACGGAACAAAATAACAAAAACACGAACAAACAACCGAAACAGTTCTGTATGGTGAAACACAGACACAGAAATTAACTACCCACAAATCATAGTGGGAAAACAGGCTACCTAAGTATGGCTCTCAATCAGAGACAACGATAAACAGCTGCCTCTGATTGAGAACCATACCAGGCCAAACACATAGAAATATAACACACAGAACAAAACATAGAATAACAACATAGAATGCCCACCCCAACTCACGCCCTGACCAAACCAAAATAAAGACATAAAAAAGGAACTAAGGTCAGAACGTGACACAGTTGTTGTGACAAGGTAGGGTGGTATACAGAAGATAGCCCTATTTGGTAAAACACAAAGTCCATATTGTGGCAAGAACAGCTCAAATAAGCAAAGAGAAACGACAGTCCATCATTACTTTAAGACATGAAGGTCAGTCAATCGGGAAAATGTCAAGAACTTTGAAAGTTTCTTCAAGTGCAGTCGCAAAAACCATCAAACGTTATGATGAAACTGGCTCTCATGAGGACCGCCACAGGAAAGGAAGACCCAGAGTTAACTCTGCTGCAGAGGATAAGTTCATTAGAGTTAACTGCACCTCAGATTGCAGCCCAAATAAATGCCTCACAGAGTTCAAGTAACAGACACATCTCAACATCAACTGTTCAGAGGAGTGTGTGTGAATCAGGCCTTCGTGGTCGAATTGCTGCGAAGAAACCACTACTAAAGGACACCAATAAGAAGAAGAGACTTGATTGGGCCAATAAACACGACCGGTGGACATCTGTGTGGAATTCTACAGTTATACGCCATCCCATCTGTTTTGCGCTTAGTGGGACTATCATTTGTTTTTCAACAGGACAATGACCCAACACACCTCCAGGCTATGTAAGGGCTATTTGACCAAGAAGGAGAGTGATGGAGTGCTGCATCAGATGACCTGTTCTCTACAATCACCCGACCTCAACCCAATTGAGGTGGTTTGGGATGAGTTGGACCGCAGAGTGAAGGAAAAGCAGCCAACAGGTGCTAAACAAATGTGGGAACTCCTTCAAGTCTGTTGAAAACGCATTCCAGGTGATTACCTCATGAAGCTGGTTGAGAGAATGCAAAGCTGTCATCAAGGCAAAGGGTGGCTACTTAGAAGAGTCTAAAATATGAAATATATTTTGATTTGTTTAATACTTTTTTTGGTTAATACATGATTCCATATGTGTTATTTCATAGTTGTGATGTTTTCACTATAAATATACAATTTAGAAAATAGTACAAATAAAGAAAAACCCTTGAATGAGTAGGTGTGTCCAAACTTTTGACCGGTAGTGTATATATATTTGTAATAGATACATTATAATTAATATATACAGTGAGTGAACAAAACCTTAAGAACACCTGCATCCCTGTGGAACGCTTTCCACATCTTGTAGAATGATGGAGGTCACTGTGTTTTTGGGGACCTTCAATGCTGCATTTTTTGGTACCCTTCCCCAGATCTGTGTCTCGACACAATCCTGTCTCGGAGCTCTACGGACAATTCCTTTGACCGCATGGTTTGGTTTTAGCTCTGACATGCACTGTCAACTGTATGGCCTTATATAGATAGGTGTGTGCCTTTCCAAATCATGTTCAATCAATTGAATTTACCACAGGTGGACTCCAATCAAGTTGTAGAAACATCTCAAGGATGATCAATGGAAACAGGAAGCACCTGAGCTCAGTTTCGAGTCTCATAGCAAAGGGTCTGAATACTTATGTAAATAAGGTAAATAAAATAAGGTATTTCTGTTTTATTATTACTCGAATATCGACTTGGAGTATCCTTCACCGGGGAAGCTATCCCATTTCCGGAGGTAAAAATAAATAAATTCAAAAGTAATGTCAATCCAACATCCCCGCTCATTTTCCAGAAGAAATAATAGGAATAGCTTTGTGAAATTTAAGCATAACATTTATTTATTTAACAAATTATGCTAAAATGTTCAACGAATTACTTTCATATGAGTTGTGAAATCAAATGTTGAGTAATTGTTGTTTATCAGCCTATTGCTAAGCTAGCTAGCTAACATGTAGGACGCAACAGCTAGCTGCTTATTGGCTGTTTAGAGATGAACAACTAAATTAACTAATTGCAGATTCAGCAATTTGTCAATTGTGATGACCCGGACAGTTTTTAATTGATGAATTGGTGAACTTTATGGCCAGCTAAAGACATGTTGCGAATAGGTTTTTTCCCATTTGTTTCAGGGACTAAAGTTGGGCACCTTATCGTGTTTCACTCAGTTATATTGGCTTGACAGGAGAAAACAGTCCTGCCCAACTCGTTTGGAGGTAAGACATTTTAACAACATCTGATGAAGAACATACTGTAGTAAATGCAGCCAGCTGTGTTCTGTTTAATCGAGGCTTTCTAGCCAGTTAAGTTATTTATGAATGATGTTGATGAGTCCGTTTTGCTAGCTAGCTGCATGCAGTGTCTGTTTACCATGCTAACGTTAGCTGACTCTCTCTTCCCCTATATGTTACACTATTGGAGATGTGTTGCTAGCTAGCTGATAACAAAACGATGGCACATTAATAAAGCTAGTTGTGGCGTCAGAAACTTGAACCAGCACTGAAATTTGAAGAGTGAGGATAATTTAGGGGAGGGTTTGGCCCGGGTTAGGCCATCATTGTAAATAAGAATTTGTTCTTAATTGACTTGCCTTGTTAAATAAAGGCTAAATTACACAAAATAAATGTTTAAAAAATTAGCCCCCTATGTCTCTGCTTGTTCCAGCTTGAAGGACATCCCTGCAGATGTAAATAACTTGTTGTGAACCTCCCAACCACTAGGATAATCACCATATCCCAGGATATTATTCAGGAGCGGACTTGATTTTCTGTCCCAGGCATTGTACTGTGGGCAAGTCTTCAATTTAAACCACTATTTATATTAACTATATTAACTATGAAATAGGTGTTAGTGAAGGGCAAGAACAAAAACCTGCAAACTCCCGTCCTGTGTATAAGAGAAGCTGTGGCGGCCATGACTCAATTTGCCCTCATGTACTGAACAAGTTTATGAATGTTGGAGGTTAATCTCCTTGAGATACCTCTCACTTGGGAAATAGTTATTTTGCTTAGTGGACTGTGTTTTAATCTTCGGGATCGGTGTCCCGTCCACAGGACGGTTGAGCTAACGTAGGCTAATGCGATTAGCATGAGTTTGTAAGTAACAAGAACATTTCCCAGGACATAGACATATCTGATATTGGCAGAAAGCTTAAATTATTGTTAATCTAACTGCACTGTCCAATTCACAGTAGCTATTACAGTGAAAGAATGCCGTGCTATTGTTTGAGGAGAACATGAAAAACACTTTTTTTTTTCTTTGTATTATCTTATCAATCAATCAATCAAATGTATTTATAAAGCCCTTCTTACATCAGCTGTACAAAGTGCTGTACAGAAACCCAGCCTAAAACCCCAAACAGCAAGTAATGCAGGTGTAGAAGCACGGTGGCTAGGAAAAACTCCAGAGAAAGGCCAAAACCTAGGAAGAAACCTAGAGAGGAACCAGGCTCTGAGGGGTGGCCAGTCCTCTTCTGGCTGTGCCGGGTGGAGATTATAACAGAACATGGCCAAGATGTTCAAATGTTCATAGATGACCAGCAGTGTCAAATAATAATAATCACAGTGGTTGTAAAGGGTGCATCAGGTCAGAACCTCAGGAGTAAATGTCAGTTGGCTTTTCATAGCCGATCATTCAGAGTATCTCTACCGCTCCTGTCTCTAGAGAGTTGAAAACAGCAGGTCTGGGACAGGTAGCACGTCCGGTGAACAGGTCAGGGTTCCATAGCCGCAGGCAGAACAGTTGAAACTGGAGCAGCAGCATGACCAGGTGGACTGGGGACAGCAATTAGTCATCAGGCCAGGTAGTCCTGAGGCGTGGTCATCCGAGAGAGAAAAAGAAGGAAGGAGAGAAAAAGAGAGAATTAGAGAGAGAATACTTCAATTCACACAGGACACCGGATTAGACAGGAGAAATACTCAATGATATAACAGACTGACCCTAGCCCCCCAACACATAATCTTTTGCAGCATAAACACTGGAGGCTGAGACAGGAGGGGTCTGGAGACACTGTGGACCCGTTTGACGATACCCCCGGACAGGGCCAAAGAGGGAGGATATAACCCCCCCACTTTTACAAAGCACAGCCCCCACACCACTAGAGGGATATCTTCAACCATCTACTTACCATCCTGAGACAAGGCCGAGTATAAACCACGAAGATCACCCCCACGGCACAACCCAAGGGGGGGGCGCCAACCCGGACAGGAAGATCACATCAGTGACACACCCCTCCTAGGGACGGTATGGAAGAGCACCAGTAAGCCAGTGACTCAGCCCCTGTAATAGGGTTAGAGGCAGAGAATCCCAGTGGAGAGAGGGGAACCGGCCAGGCAGCGACAGCAAGGGCAGTTCGTTGCTCCAGTGCCTTTCGGTTCACCTTCACACTCCTGGGCCAGACTACACTCAATCATAGGACCTACTGAAGAGATGAGTCTTCAGTAAAGACCTAAAGGTTGAGACCGAGTCTGCGTCTCTCACATGGGTAGGCAGACCACTCCATAAAAATGGAGCTCTATAGGAGAAAGCCCTGCCTCCAGCTGCTTGCTTAGAAATTCTAGGGAGAGTAAGGAAGCCTGCGTCTTGTGACCGTAGCGTACGTGTAGGTGTAGGTATGTACGGCAGGACCAAATCGTGAAGATAGGTAGGAGCAAGCCCAAGTAATGCTTTGTAGGTTAGCAGTAAAACCTTGAAATCAGCCCTTGCCTTAACAGGAAGCCAGTGTAGGGAGGCTAGCACTGGAGTAATATGATACAATTTTTTGGTTCTAGTCAGGATTCTAGCAGCCGTATTTAGCACTAACTGAAGTTTATTTAGTCCAGATAGCCGGAAAGTAGAGCATTGCAGTAGTCTAACCTAGAAGTAACAAAAGCATGGATTAATTTTTCTGCATCATATTTGGACAGAAAGTTTCTGATTTTAGCAATGTTACGTAGATGGAAAAAAGCTGTCGTAGAAACAGTCTTGATATGTTGGTCAAAAGAGAGATCAGGGTCCAGAGTAACGCCGATGTCTTTCACAGTTTTATTTGAGACGACTGTACAACCATCAAGATTTATTGTCAGATTCAACAGAAGATCTCTTTGTTTCTTGGGACCTAGAACTAGCACCTCTGTTTAGTCCGAGTTTAAAAGTAGAACATTTGCCGCCATCCACTTCTTTATGTCTGAAACACAGGCTTCCAGGGAGGGCAATTTTGGGGCTTCACCATGTTTCATCGAAATGTACAGCTGTGTGTCGTCCGCATAGCAGTGAAAGTAAACATTATGTTTCCGAATGACATCACCAAGAGGTAAAATATATAGTGAAATCAATAGTGGTCCTGAAACGGAGCCCTGAGGAACACCGAAATGTACAGTTGATTTGTCAGAGGATAAACCATTCACAGAGACAAACTGATATCTTTCTGACAGATAAGATCTAATTATTTTACCAGATCTATTGTGTTATATTCTCTTACATTCCCTTCACATTTCCACGAACTTCAAAGTGTTTCCTTTCAAATTGTACCAAGAATATGCATATCATTTTAGGCGAAAATTGAAAAATGGAGGCGGATCCTTAAGAGGGGACTCATGCACAGATACAGGAAACCCAATACAAATGTTAACATTTATTCCAAATTACAAGTGTTGATGTTTCTGGTTTTGAGGCTTGGGCATCTGTGTCACTCCCTGACCAGAGTTTGCTTTGTATGTTTTATGTTTTGGTTGGTCAGGGTGTGATCTGTGTGGGCATTCTATGTTGTATGTCTGGTTTGTATATTTCTATGTGTTTGGCATGATATGGTTCTCAATCAGAGACAGGTGTTTTGCGTTGTCTCTGATTGGGAACCATATTTAGGTAGCCTGTTTTGTATTGTGGGTTGTGGGTTATTGTCTATGTGTAGTGTTTGTGTCAGCACTATTGTTATTTAGCTTCACGGTTGTTTCTTTGTTGTTTTTGTAGTGTTCAGTGTCTTTCATTAAATAATGATGAACGCTTACCTCGCTGCGTTTTGGTCCTCCGATCCTTCTCGCCTCTCCTCGTCAGATGAGGAGGACGAAGACAGCCATGACAATCTGTTGCCTGCAGTTCATCTGTCCAATCCCCTGCAAGGAGAGAGAATGTCCTCAATGATATTACAATTCTGGATTAATTTCATTAAATATATATTTCTGTTTAATATGCATTTATATAATTATATTGGACATGTTATCCTTTATCACAAGCCAGTATTTGTTTTGTATCCAATGAATTTAGTTTACATTAGGATGAAGTAGCCTAGAATTTCGAAACTAGTTAGATTACATCATTCCCAAAACCGTGTTGAAAAGATATCTTATGACGTCTTATTCGCAAACTGGTTCATATATTTTACTGACCGGAATACAATGCATTTTTCTAACCACCATACAACCAGTTGGTCTTAATTGTGAATGCTTTATTATGCAGCATACTGGTCATGGTTAAGACCTCATCCTAACTTGGTAATGACCACCTGACTACAGCTTATTACCTACACGGCTTAGAGAAAAGGGTTCCAAAAACGGGTTCTCCAGCACTCCCCATAGAAGAACCCTTTTTGGTTCCACGTAGAACCCTTTTGTGTTCCATGTAGAACGCTCTGTTGAAAGGGTCCTACATAGAACCTTAAAGAGTTCTACCTGATACCAAAAAGGGTTATTCAAAGGGTTATCTTATGGGAACAGCTGAATATCCTGTTTAGGTTGCTTTTTTCTCAGAGTGTACTGTAAAAAGATATTGCAGAGGATAAAGTTGGATATTAAAAACGTTGTTCATTACATTTCTGTCTTTCCATATTCACCAGTGAAAGTTCTGCAACATATTCTTACATTTAAAATAGATCAAGCAATGGTAACAAAACAAAAATCTACATTACAATTTCGTGCACATCTGCATACAATAATTGTTTTATTATTCACCCACGGACATTACATGCAAAAATAAAGACAGAGTGTATAAAGACCCATTGGTTAAATTGATTAATGATTAATAAGGGTGGTGTGATGGGGTAGATCCTCATCAAGAATCTATGAGCATAGGAGGTGATCTGGAGCGCGGTGACCCTCTTGAAGAGTCATGTGACGGGTCAGATCGAAGAGTCATGTGACGGGTCAGATCGGAAGGACCCTCTTGAAGAGTCATGTGACGGGTCAGATCAGAAGAGTCATGTGACGGGTCAGATCGGAAGGACCCTCTTGAAGAGTCATGTGACGGGTCAGATCGGAAGGACCCTCTTGAAGAGTCATGTGACGGGTCAGATCGGAAGGACCCTCTTGAAGAGTCATGTGACGGGTCAGATCGGAAGGACCCTCTTGAAGAGTCATGTGACGGGTCAGATCGGAAGGACACTCTTGAAGAAACTTTGTGTACTCAGCTGGCTAAAAGTATTTCAATGGTACTAGTTGAAGAATTGTGTGGCAGTTACAGCTCAGAGACGTCTTGATAAAAGAGCAGCTTCCTCATAGACATACTTTGCGTATTTCTCCATCACTGCGGTCAGGGGCATATTTTAGGACTTTCAACACACCAACTTGAGTTTTCTGTCTTTTCGTGACACTTACTGTAAGCATTTAAACAGAGGAAATAAATGAACGATTGGCATAGTGTGGGCTTTCAGGACACGACAGAAAAGTAACGCACAGGAAAATATCTCAAAAAGTCAGAATCTACTAGAAGTGGTGCCAAAGGCATATTGGTTCCTCTGTCCCTTCATATTGAAGTGGGACAATAATTCGTTGGTCATCAATCTGAAACATTTTCATTCGTTGGTCATCAATTTGAAACATTTTCATAAAAGAATATATCCAAATTAGACAGTAGTTGGATAATGACAATTTTTAACTATTCTTTTTATAAACACACCACTCCATAATCATGAAGATGATCTACTGGACAGAGTCAAAAAAAAGAAGCTAAATGCAAAAATGTAAAGTGTAACATATTATCTTGTTCAAAGGTTGTGTGTCTGTCAAATCTCTTCCTCTTATCTGCAACTGTGCACGTGTGAGTTTGCGACAGGTGGAATGAGCAGGAGAGAAATGGGAGAAACTTCACATGAATCACAGACTCAAGGGTTTTGCACCTGAAGTGAAAAGTGAGTTAAAATGGGAATGCATTCTTGCTTTTTAAATATATTATTAGAAGCGGTGCTATTTCCAATAGATAAATTATTAGAAGTGGTGCAGTAGGATCTACTTACACTACACTCTTAGACAAACGGTTTCAAAATGGTTCTTCGGTTGTCCCGAAAATGGTTCCAGGTAGAACATGTTTTGGTTGCAGGTAGAACCCTTTTGGGTTCCATGTAGAACCCTCAATGGAAAGGGTTCTACATAGAACCCAAAATAGTTATACCTGGAACCAAAAAGGGTTCTTCAAAGGGTTGTCCTATGGGGACAGCCAATTGACCCTTTTTTAGGTTCTAGATATGACTTTTTTTCTGTAGGATCAGGCAGTCGTGTGCAGTTGAATAGGGGAATCCTCTTGGGGAATCCAGTCTCATTCAGACCTGTTGCAGACAAAAACGTTAATGATCATTAGCATTGCTAGTACTAACTGTCGTGACTTTACTTTTCATTCATCTGATGACTGTTATTTATTTAATCAACTAACTACGTTTAATTGTTACCCGATTTAAATTAATCATGTAACAATTAACGCATTTGGAATTTGGGGCACCACGGAAGAGGTTGTTTAAAGAGTTACCATCTCCCGAATTAAACTCTAAAAAGTACACTGCTCAAAAAAATAAAGGGAACACTTAAACAACACAATGTAACTCCAAGTCAATCACACTTCTGTGAAATCAAACTGTCCACTTAGGAAGCAACACTGATTGACAATAAATTTCACATGCTGTTGTGCAAATGGAATAGACAAAAGGTGGAAATTATAGGCAATTAGCAAGACACCCCCAATAAAGGAGTGATTCTGCAGGTGGTGACCACAGACCACTTCTCAGTTCCTATGCTTCCTGGCTGATGTTTTGGTCACTTTTGAATGCTGGCGGTGCTCTCACTCTAGTGGTAGCATGAGACGGAGTCTACAACCCACACAAGTGGCTCAGGTAGTGCAGCTCATCCAGGATGGCACATCAATGCGAGCTGTGGCAAGAAGGTTTGCTGTGTCTGTCAGCGTAGTGTCCAGAGCATGGAGGCGCTACCAGGAGACAGGCCAGTACATCAGGAGACGTGGAGGAGGCCGTAGGAGGGCAACAACCCAGCAGCAGGACCGCTACCTCCTCCTTTGTGCAAGGAGGAGCACTACCAGAGCCCTGCAAAATGACCTCCAGCAGGCCACAAATGTGCATGTGTCAGCATATGGTCTCACAAGGGCTCTGAGGATCTCATCTCGGTACCTAATGGCAGTCAGGCTACCTCTGGCGAGCACATGGAGGGCTGTGCGGCCCCACAAAGAAATGCCACCCCACACCATGACTGACCCACCGCCAAACCGGTCATGCTGGAGGATGGTGCAGGCAGCAGAACGTTCTCCACGGCGTCTCCAGACTCTGTCACGTCTGTCACATGTGCTCATGTGCTCAGTGTGAACCACCCTCATGGAGTCTGTTTCTGACCGTTTGAGCAGACAGTACTACACCAATTGCTTTAATTATTTATTTACTAGCTAACTAAATGAGAAAACAGGATAACATACACTTAATACGTGAGAAGAAGGTCCCTAGCGGACTGATTAAAATATGGCGGCTTGTTACACAGAAAATTAAGAGGGGTGGGAGAGAGAGAGAGAAATACACTTATCGTAGATACATTTCAGAACTATTCTCACAGTATTCATATAGTTTGCACACGAACCGTCGTCCGTTTGGAATAAGAAATCATGAATGTATTTGTGTGAGTGCACTTGTTCGCCATTTATCTCTGTCAGAACCAGCCCTTCTTAGGAAGGTTGTTGGCCTTTCAGTGGCAAGCTTGTATGGCTCTGACTGTCCGAAAGGGTTCTCCCGTCTTCTACAGTTGTTCCACTCTGGAAGATAGCTAACCAGCCATGTCGACGGTTCCCATTGGTGATGAGCGTAGAAGGATAGTCTCACTTAGATTCGCTTTTCTAGATATTTGACTCATGACAGCTGTACCAGTCTGAGAGGGGAGTTTGTTTTCCCCCTCCTGTTGGTATTAAGTTTTCGGACATGAGCTGCAGCTCAGCGTCTTTCTGGTAAGTGAGGGAGGTGAGGTATTTTCTTCACCTCGTGTTGAGGTTCAAAGTTCCAACCATTTCAAACGTGTAGCTCCTGCCTCACATCTCCTTGTCTAATGTTATTCTCGGTTACCAATCATTTTATGCACTCTGGCCAAAGGGGACGGTTCTGTCCGTCTGACACGCTCTCTGACCTTACTCGGGGTCTGGCTACCCACTATGCACCGTTTATAGGAGATACATTCTCTTATACCTCCTAAAATCACATTCCTATCTTAAGAAAAGTACTTTCATAAAATGTATTATTTTTGTTATACAACATAAAAAAATGTTGCACACAATTTACTGTCAATGATTTGAGGAGGGGTGGTTCTGCTTTATCCTTTCCCTGGGATGTGGCAGAGTAGGTCACAGCTGTAGAGGCCATGCATCAGGTTGACATTGACATTGACATGTTTCAGGAACTGTAAATACATAAACCAATCATGATTGACCATTACCTAAGGTCTTCACTAAGTTAGAAAAGCAAGCAAGTACATTGACTATGTTTCCCCTCAGCAATCTGGCAGTCAGACAGATGGAGAGAGAGAGAAACAGCAAAACATAGTCTATTAACATTTCTTAGTCAGCAGGCTGGATAACTTATTTTCTCCATCCCTTTGTTCCCTTGTTTTCCATCCTGCCATCAGAGCTAGAAGATTCCTGCAACAAAAGAAAATCAAGAATTGAAAAAGGCATTTGAGAGGTGTACCATTAGAATGAGTGTTGAGGAGGAGCAGGAAAAATGTATTGTATTGTCAAATACAAATACACAAAAATTCCAGGCTGAATCATGAAAATCTTTACATCAACACGTTTCAAGAATTAGGCTAGCTTACAATGTCTCTCTCACACAACACACACACACACAAAACGCAGAGTGGAATGTTTACCTTTTCTACGCCGGTGGCTGGATGGCGTTCGAGCATGTTGGATGCATCTCTGTCTTGTCGTTTTCCGACTGGCCAGTGTTGCACACAGTTCGTTTGCCAGGGAAGCCATCTCCTGCTTCTCCTCCCCCACCTGATAGCGGAGTCGAAGGAATACAGCAAGAGGAGCATGGCAATCAACGGTGGTCGCATGTCACGAGCCGTGGAAGCCCGAAGCCAACGGCCTGCCGCAAAGCAGCCTAGACTGCCAACGAGAGGTCCGGAGCGGATACAAACAACGAATAGTTTCGCCGCCCGGGAGCCTGATCTTCCGGCACCTTCGTCGCTGGGGTACCTGTGCCTACTCATAGTCCTCCTTTCAAAATGCAGACCTAATTGAGATGTGGCAGGACTTGAAACAAACAGTTCATGCTTGGAAACTCACAAATGTCGCTGAGTTTAAGCAATTCTGCATGCAAGAATGGGCCAAAATTCCTCCACAGCAATTTGAGAGTATAATCAACAACTACAGGAATGATTTAGTTGCAGTCGATGCAGCTAAAGGTGGCAAAATCAAGTATTGAGTGTAAGGGGACAATTACTTTTTCACACAGCGAAATTGGGTGTTGCATAACTTTCTTAATTAAATCGATAAAATAAGTATATATTTTTGTGGAGTATTTGTAAACTCATCTTCCATTTATCTAATATTAGGTTTTGGTTGAAGATCTGATAACATTCAGTATCAAAAATATGCAAAAATAGAGAAAATCAGAAAGGGAAAATACTTTTTCACAGCCCTATGTCTGTCTCCCTGCCTGTCTGCCAGTCTGTCTCCCTGCCTGCAGCCTGTCTGTCTCCCTACCTGCCTGTTTGTATGTTTCCCTGACTGCCTGCCTGGCTCCCTGCTTGCCTGCCTAACTGACTCCCTGCCTGTCTGCCTGGCTCCCCTGCCTGCATGCCTGTCTCCCTGCCTGCCTGTCTGTCTCCCTGCTTGCCTGCCTAACTGACTCCCTGCCTGTCTCCCTGCCTGTCTGCCTGGCTCCCCTGCCTGCCTGCCTGTCTCCCTGCCTGTCTGCCTGCCTGCCTGCCTAACTGACTCCCTGCCTGTCTGCCTGTCTGTCTGCCTGTAATGTTTGTCAATCCTTCCACCCGTCCTTCTGTCTGTCTCCCTGCCTGCCTGTCTGTCTGCCTGCCTGCCTAACTGACTCCCTGCCTGTCTGTCTGCCTGTAATGTAATGTCTGTCCTTCCACCGTCCTTCTGTCTGTCTCCCTGCCTGCCTGTCTGCCTGCCTAACTGACTCCCTGCCTGTCTCCCTGCCTGTCTGCCTGTCTCCCCTGCCTGCATGCCTGTCTCCCTGCCTGCCTGCCTGTCTGTCTCCCTGCCTGCCTGCCTAACTGACTCCCTGCCTGTCTCCCTGCCTGTCTGCCTGGCTCCCCTGCCTGCCTGCCTGTCTCCCTGCCTGCCTGTCTCTCTGCCTGTCTGCCTGCCTGCCTGCCTAACTGACTCCCTGCCTGTCTGTCTGCCTGTAATGTCTGTCCTTCCACCCGTCCTCCTGTCTGTCTCTCTGCCTGTCTCTTTGCCTCTCTGTTTCCCTGCCTGCCTGCCTAACTGACTCCCTGTCTGTCTGTCTGCCTGTAATGTCTGTCCTTCCACCCATTCTTCTGTCTGTCTCTCTGCCTGTCTGTCTCCCGCACCTGCCTGCCTAACTGACTCCCTGTCTGTCTGTCTGTAATGTCTGTCCTTCCACGCGTCCTTCTGTCTGTCTCCCTGCCTGCATGCCTGTCTCTCTGCCTGTCTGTCTCCCGGACCTGCCTGCCTAACTGACTCCCTGTCTGTCTGTCTGTCTGTAATGTCTGTCCTTCCACCCGTCCTTCTGTCTGTCTCCCTGCCTGCATGCCTGTCTCTCTGCCTGTCTGTCTCCCGGACCTGCCTGCCTAACTGACTCCCTGTCTGTCTCTCTGCCTGTCTGTCTCCCGGACCTGCCTGCCTAACTGACTCCCTGTCTGTCTGTCTGTCTGTACTGTCTGTCCTTCCACCCGTCCTTCTGTCTGTCCCCCTGCCTGTCTGCCTGTCTGTCTGCCTGTAATGTCTGTCCTTCCACCCGTCCTCCTGTCTGTCCCCCTGCAGTGTGCTTATAAAGTATGGCCCCGTTTGGAAGCAGAAATGTTGTCCTCATAATCTGTGTCACCTGTCTTAATAATTAACCGTCCAGCTGATGTGTTGTTCCCAGCGTAGACCCACAGTGAGTGTGTGTGTGTGCGTGCGGGAGTGAGTGTGTGTGTGTGTGTGTGTGTCCCAGTGCAGCTCCAGAGACAGACAGATGGAGGTATTAATCAGTAATAAAGCCTCCGCTGAGCATTACTCCCAAAGTTATTAATGAGAACCCATATTTATACTTTAACTTTCTGATGAATATACTGCTTATTATTCAGTATTCCTCTTTATATCTTAAAACAACTTTATAACTTTTCTCTCTTTATTAGTTACAAGTCAGGAAGTCAGACAGTTACAGTAAATTGAATATCTACATTGATGTTGAAGATATAACACGTGGTGTATAAAATAACGATTATTCACCTCAAATTAGACAAGGAGTTCTTCTTCAATGAGTCGGACCCAACCAAGCCCCGTTCACTGGAGAAGGAAACTGGGATTTCGTGGAAAAGGATCAAGGTGCCTTGTGAGGTTCGGGCTAATCTGCCCTTGACTTCCGTTCTGCTAGCTAACGTTCAATCGCTGGAAAATAAATGGGACGAACTGAAAGCACATATATATCCTACCAATGGAACATTAAAAAACTGTCATATCTTATGTTTCACCGAGTCGTGGTGGAACGACGACGACGATAAGAACATACAGCTGGCGGGTTACACACTCAATCAGCAGGACAGAACAGCAGCCTCTGGTAAGACACGGGGCGGGGGCCTATGCATTTATGTAAACAACAGCTGGTTCACAATATCTAAGGGACTCTCAAGGTTTTGCTCGCCTGAGGTAGAGTATCTCATAAGCTGTAGACCACACTATCTACCTAGAGAGTTTTCATTAGTATTTTTTGTAGCTGTCTACATACCACTACAGAGCGAGGTTCGCAGTAAAACCCCACTAAATGTTTTATTCATTTATTTATTTCACCTTTTGTCACGCCCTGGCCTTAGTATTCTTTGTTTTCTTAATTATTTTGGTTAGGTCAGGGTGTGACATGGGGAATGTATGTGGTTTTTGTAGTGTCTAGGGTGGTTGTAAGGTTTAGGGGGTTTATTAGAGTAGTTGGGTTTATGTTTAGTATAGTAGTCTAGCTGTGTCTATGGTTGAGTGTAGGTATCTAGGAAAGTCTATGGTTGCCTGAATTGGGTCTCAATTAGAGACAGCTGGTTATTGTTGTCTCTGATTGGGAGCCATATTTAAGGCAACCATAGGCGTTTAGCTGGTTGTGGGGAATTGTCTATGTTGAACGTTTGTAGCATGTGTGTGTGCACTACGTTTATAGCTTCACGGTCGTTTGTTGTTTTTGTATAGTTTGTAATAGTGTTTCGTTTCATGTTCATCTTCGTAGTAAAAATAAAAGATGGCTTATTTTCCACATGCTGCGTTTTGGTCCGTCTCTCCTCCACACGATCGTGACACCTTTATTTAACCAGGTTGAGAACAAGTTCTCATTTACAACTGTGACCTGGCCAAGATAAAGCAAAGCAGTGCGACAGAAACAACACATGGAATAAACAGGAAGGAGATGTGTTCTGTCTCCTAGAAATGAACGTACTTTGGTGCGAAAAGTGCAAATCAATCCCAGAACAACAGCAAAGGACCTTGTGAAGATGCTGGAGGAAACAGGTACAAAAGTATCTATATCCACAGTAAAACGAGTCATATATCGACATAACCTGAAAGGCCGCTCAGCATGGAAGAGGCCACTGCTCCAAAAACCGCCATAAAAAGGCCAGACTACGGTTTGTAACTACAGTCGTGGCCAAAAGTTGAGAATGACACAAATATTAATTTCCACAAAGTTTTCTGCTTCAGTGTCTTTAGATATTTTTGTCAGATGTTACTATGGAATACTGAAGTATAATTACAAGCATTTTATTAGTGTCAAAGGATTTTATTGACAATTACATGAAGTTGATGCAAAGAGTCAATATTTGCAGTGTTGACCCTTCTCTTTCAAGATCTCTGCAATCTGCCCTGGCATGCTGTCAATTAACTTTTGGGCCACATTCTGACTGATGGCAGCCCATTCTTGCATAATCAATGCTTGGAGTTTGTCAGAATTTGTGGGGTTTTGTTTGTCGCCTCTTGAGGATTGACCACAAGTTCTAAATGGGATTAAGGTCTGGGGAGTTTCCTGGCCATGGACCCAAAATATTGATGTTTTGTTCCCCGAGCCACTTAGTTATCACTTTTGCCTTATGGCAAGGTGCTCCATCATGCTGGAAAAGGCATTGTTCGTCACCAAACTGTTCCTGGATGGTTTGGAGAAGTTGCTCTCGGAAGATGTGTTGGTACCATTCTTTATTCATGGCTGTGTTCTTAGGCAAAATTGTGAGTGAGCCCACTCCCTTGGCTGAGAAGCAACCCCACACATGAATGGTCTCAGGATGCTTTACTGTTGGCATGACACAGGACGGATGGTAGTGCTCACCTTGTCTTCTCCGGACAAGCTTTTTTCCGGATGCCCAAAACAATCGGAAAGGGGATTCATCAGAGAAAATGACTTTACCCCAGTCCTCAGCTGTCCAATCCCTGTACCTTTTGCAGAATATCAGTCTGTCCCTGATGTTTTTCCTGGAGAGAAGTGGCTTCTTTGCTGCCCTTCTTGACACCAGGCCATCTTCCAAAAGTCTTCGCCTCACTGTGCATGCAGATGCACTCACACCTGCCTGCTGCCATTCCTGAGCAAGCTCTGTACTGGTGGTGCCCCGATCCCACAGCTGAATCAACTTTAGGAGACAGTCCTGGCGTTTGCTGGACTTCCTTGGACGCCCTGAAGCCTTCTTCACAACAATTGAACCGCTCTCCTTCAAGTTCTTGATGATCCGTTAAATGGTTGATTTAGGTGCAATCTTACTGGCAGCAATATCCTGGCCTGTGAAGCCCTTTTTGTGCAACGCAATGATGACGGCACGTGTTTCCTTGTAGGTAACCATGGTTGACAGAGGAAGAACAATGATTCCAAGCACCACCCTCCTTTTGAAGCTTCCAGTCTGTTATTCTTACTCAATCAGCATGACAGAGTGATCTCCAGCCTTGTCCTCGTCAACACTCACACCTGTGTTAACGAGAGAATCACTGACATGATGCCAGCTGGTCCTTTTGTGGCAAGGCTGAAATGCAGTGGAAATGTTTTTGGGGGATTCAGTTCATTTGCATGGCAAAGAGGGACTTTGCAATTAATTGCAATTCATCTGATCACTCTTCATATCATTCTGGAGTATATACACATTACCATCATACAAACTGAGGCAGCAGACTTTGTGAAAATTATATTTGTGTCATTCTCAAAACTTTTGGCCACGACTGTACACATGGGGACAAAGATCATACTTTTTGGAGAAATGTCCTCTGGTCTGAAAAAACAAAAATAGAACTGTTTGGCCACAATGACCATAGTTATGTTTGGAGGGAAAAGGGGAAGGCTTGCAAGCCGAAGAACACCATCCCAACCGTGAAGCACAGCGGTGGCATGAAGCACGGAGGTGGCAGCATCATGTTGTGGGGGTGCTTTGTTGCAGGATGGACTGGTGCACTTCACAAAATAGATGGCATCATGAGGATGGAAAATTATGTGGATATATTGAAGCAACATTTCAAGACATCAGTCAGGAAGTTAAAGCTTGGTCGCAAATGGGTCTTCCAAATGGACAATGACCCCAAGCATACTTCCAAAGTTATGGCAAAATGGCTTAAGGACATCAAAGTTAAGGTATTGGAGTGGCCATCACAAAGCCCTGACCTCAATCCTATAGAAAATGTGTGGGCAGAACTGAAAAGGCTTGTGAGCAAGTAGGATTAAATGTCAGGAATTGTGAAAAACTGACTTAAAATGTATTTGGTGTATATAAACTTCTGACTTCAACTGTACATACCCCAACCAGAAGCCATGGATTACAGGCAACATCTGCACTAAGCTAAAGGGTGGAGCTGCCGCTTTCAAGGAGCGGGACTCTAACCCGGAAGCTTATATGAAATCCCGCTATGCCATCCGATGAACCATCAAACAGGCAAAGCATCAGTACAGGACTAAGATCGAATCGTACTACATCAGCTCTGACACTTGTCGAATGTGGCAGGGCTTGCAAACTATTACAGACTATCAAGGCAAGCACAGCCGAGAGCTGCCCAGTGACACGAGCCTACCAGGCGAGCTAAATAACTGCTATGCTCGCTTCGAGGCAAGTAACACTGAAACATGCATGAAGCATTGAATGTTCCGGATGACTGTGTGATCAGGCTCTCCGTAACTGATGTGAATAAGACCTTTAAACAGGTCCACTTTCACAAGGCCGCTGGACCAGACGGATTACCAGGATGTGTACTCCAAGCATGCGCTAACCAACTGGCAAGTGTCTTCACTGACATTTTCAACCTCTCCCTGTCTGAGTCTGTAATACCAACATGTTTCAAGCAGACCACCATAGTCCCTGTGCCCAAGATCAATAAGGTGACCTGTCTAAATGACTACCGACCTGTAGCACTCACGTCTGTAGCAATGAAATGCTTTGAAAGGCTGGTCATGGCTCACATCAACACCATTATCCCGGCACCAACAGATCTACAGTCCGACCCTGGGACTAAACACCTCCCTCTGCAACTGGATCCTGGACTTCCTGACGGGCCGCCCCCAGGTAGTAAGGGTAGGTAACAACACATCCGCCAGGCTGATCCTCAACACAGGGGCCCCTCAGGGGTGTGTGCTCAGTCCCCTCCTGTACTCCCTGTTCACTCATGACTGCACGGCCAGGCATGTCTCCAACACCATCATTAAGTTTGTTATTGACACAACAGTAGTAGGCCTGACAACGATGAGACAGAGACCTGACCATGTGGTGCCAGGACAAAAGCCTCTCCCCTCAACGTGATCAAGACTAAGGAGATGATAGTGGACTACAGGAAAAGCAGGACAGAGGACACCCCCATTCTCCTCGACGGGGCTGTATTGGAGCAGGTTGGGATCTTCAAGTTCCTTGGCGTCCACATCACCAACAAACTAACATGGACCTAATTCCCCCTCAGGAGACTGAAAAGATTTGGCGTGGGTCCTCAGATCCTCAAAAGGTTCTACAGCTGCACCATCGAGAGCATCCTGACTGGTTGCATCACTGCCTGGTACGGCAACTGCTCGGCCTCTGACCGCAAGGCACTACAGAGGGTAGTGCGTACGGCCCAGTACATCACTGGGGCCAAGCTTCCTGCCATCCAGGACCTCTGTACCAGGCGGTGTCAGAGGAAGGCCCTAAAATGTATCTCTGCTACCGCACGGCAAGCGGTACCGAAGTGCCAAGTCTAGGTCCAAGAGGCTTCTAAACAGCTTCAACCCCAAAGCCATAAATCTCCTGAGCATCTAATCAAAAGGCTACCCACGCTGCTGTTACTCTCTGTTATTATCTTATGCATAGCCACTTTAATAACCCTAACTGCATGTACATAATTACCTCAATTACCTCGACACCGTTGCCCCCGCACATTGACACATTTACTCTGTATCGGTAACCCCTGTATATAGTCCCTTCCTATGTTATTTATCTCTTACTTTATTTTTTAGGTATTTTCTTCAACCTGCATTTCTTGTTTAAGGGCTTGAAAGTCAGCATTGCACTGTAAAGTCTACACCTGTCTTATTCGGCTCATGTGACAAATAAAAATGATTTGACTTGAATAACATATTTTTGGCTACCCCCACCTTGTCATACTGTGCTAGTGGACCGTGATGTGATGATTATGGTGCGTGGTTGTTGTCATCTTTAGATTTGGGAGGATTAGAAGGCCTGGGAGGCTTTCTGTTGTGAGTTAAGATGAATATACAACCCTCTCTCTCTCTCTCTCTCGTTCTCTCTCTCTCTCGTTCTCTCTCTCGTTCTCTCTCTCGTTCTCTCTCTCGTTCTCTCTCTCTCTCTCTCTCTCTCTCTCTCTCTCTCTCTCTCTCTCTCTCTCTCTCGTTCTCTCGTTCGTTCTCTCTCTCGTTCTCTCTCTCGTTCTCTCTCTCGTTCTCTCTCTCTCTCTCTCTCTCTCTCTCTCTCTCTCGTTTGTTCTCTCTCTCGTTCTCTCTCTCTCCCTCTCTTGGTCTCTCTCGGCCTCTCGTTCTCTCTCTCTCTCCCTCTCTTGGTCTCTCTCGGCCTCTCTCGGTCTCTCTTTCTCTCACTCTCTCTTTCTCTCTCTCTCTCTCGCTCTCGGTATCTCTCTCGGTCTCTTTCTCTCTCTCTCATTCTTTCTTTAGGTCTCTCTTTCTCTTTCTCTCTCCCCCTCTCTCTCGTTCGTTCTCTCTCTCGTTCTCTCTCTCTCCCTCTCTTGGTCTCTCTCGGCCTCTCTCGGCCTCTCGTTCTCTCTCTCTCTCCCTCTCTTGGTCTCTCTCGGCCTCTCTCGGTCTCTCTTTCTCTCACTCTCTCTTTCTCTCTCTCTCTCTCGCTCTCGGTATCTCTCTCGGTCTCTTTCTCTCTCTCTCATTCTTTCTTTAGGTCTCTCTTTCTCTTTCTCTCTCCCCCTCTCTCTCCCCTCTCTCTCTCTCTCTCTCTCCCTCTCTCCCCACACCCCCTTCTCCTCTCTCCCTCCCTCTCCCTGCCTGGTGGAGAACAGAGAACGGAGGTATGTAAGTGTTTTCTGGGTTTCACTGCATTTTTTTGTAATCCAACCATTTCACCTGTAAAGTTATCCAACCATTTCTATCCAACAACTTACCTGTAAAGTTATCAAACTATTTATATCCATCAATTTACCTGTAAAGTTATCCAACCATTTCTATCCAACAACTTACCTGTAAAGTTATCCAACCATTTCGCCTGGAGCGTTATCCAACCGTTTCACCTGTAAAGTCATCCAACAATTTCACCTGTAAAGTCATCCAACCATTTCACCTGTAAAGTTAGCCAAACAGTTCACCTGTAAAGTCATCCAACCAGTTCACCTGTAAAGTCATCCAACCCTTTCACCTGTAAAGTTAGCCAACCAGTTCACCTGTAAAGTCATCCAACCAGTTCACCTGTAAAGTTAGCCAACCAGTTCACCTGTAAAGTTACCCAACCAGTTCACCTGTAAAGTTAGCCAACCAGTTCACCTGTAAAGTTACCCAACCAGTTCACCTGTAAAGTCATCCAACCAGTTCACCTGTAAAGTCATCCAACCATTTCACCTGTAAAGTTACCCAACCAGTTCACCTGTAAAGTTAGCCAACCAGTTCACCTGTAAAGTTACCCAACCAGTTCACCTGTAAAGTTACCCAACCAGTTCACCTGTAAAATCATTCTCTCATGTCTGAGAATGTTATCTAAAAAGTAGACCGGGAGACGGAGAGACGGCGAGACGGAGAGAGTGAAGTGTAGCAACTTGAAATGACTGCTTCATAATGTAAATGAAATAGTTGAGCTTCAAAGGAAAGCCTTCAGTTAGGGTTCATGGCTGATCAGAATACATTGGAATGCCCCACATTAACTCAAACAATTAAATAAAATATTCAGCTATTTAATTTGAGGATTTCTTTCTCTCTCTCTTTCTAGCTCTCTGGAGAGAGAAGATAAATCCTAGATATTATTAATGTAAACATGCAGCTGAAAGGTTATGTGAGATTGATCGTTTCAAAACAGAGGTTGCTCTCCGGGCTGTGGGTCTACTTCGTCTCGCTGTCTCATCTTTTCTCAAGATGGAAATATTTCTGCTCTCTTCTCATAACATCAGCTGTAGAGCAGTATGGCAAGAACACAGAAAACAGCTCTGGGTTTTATATTCTTGACCTGCGTCACTGTATCCTCTTTGACCAAATAATGTTATCTTTTTCTTCTTTTTTTACTGTGAACAACTTTGAAGTTTGGGTTTGTTTGTTTTGTTTTTTTCTCCTTCCTTCTCTCTTTTATAACGCTTGATTAGTCAGTAAGAACATTGATCCCAGACTAGTAGCGTTATTACCAATGAGGACAGAGAACTAAACTGTGACTGTGAGGTCTATATTAACAGTAGTTCCCATGAGGACAGAGAGCTGAACTGTGACTGTGAGGTCTATATTAACAGTAGTTCCCATGAGGACAGAGAGCTGAACTGTGACTGTGAGGTCTATATTAACAGTAGTTCCCATGAGGACAGAGAGCTGAACTGTGACTGTGAGGTCTATATTAACAGTAGTTCCCATGAGGACAGAGAGCTGAACTGTGACTGTGAGGTCTATATTAACAGTAGTTCCCATGAGGACAGAGAGCTGAACTGTGACTGTGAGGTCTATATTAACAGTAGTTCCCATGAGGACAGAGAGCTGAACTGTGACTGTGAGGTCTGTATTAACAGTAGTTCCCACGAGGACAGAGAGCTGAACTGTGACTGTGAGGTCTATATTAACAGTAGTTCCCACGAGGACAGAGAGCTGAACTGTGACTGTGAGGTCTATATTAACAGTAGTTCCCATGAGGACAGAGAGCTGAACTGTGACTGTGAGGTCTATATTAACAGTAGTTCCCATGAGGACAGAGTGCTGAACTGTGACTGTTAGGTCTATATTAACAGTAGTTCCCATGAGGACAGAGAGCTGAACTGTGACTGTGAGGTCTATATTAACAGTAGTTCCCATGAGGACAGAGTGCTGAACTGTGACTGTGAGGTCTATATTAACAGTAGTTCCCATGAGGACAGAGAGCTGAACTGTGACTGTGAGGTCTATATTAACAGTAGTTCCCATGAGGACAGAGAGCTGAACTGTGACTGTGAGGTCTGTATTAACAGTAGTTCCCACGAGGACAGAGAGCTGAACTGTGACTGTGAGGTCTATATTAACAGTAGTTCCCACGAGGACAGAGTGCTGAACTGATATTAACAGTAGTTCCCATGAGGACAGAGAGCTGAACTGTGACTGTGAGGTCTATATTAACAGTAGTTCCCATGAGGACAGAGTGCTGAACTGTGACTGTGAGGTCTATATTAACAGTAGTTCCCATGAGGATAGAGAGCTGAACTGTGACTGTGAGGTCTATATTAACAGTAGTTCCCATGAGGACAGAGTGCTGAACTGTGACTGTGAGGTCTATATTAACAGTAGTTCCCATGAGGACAGAGAGCTGAACTGTGACTGTGAGGTCTATATTAACAGTAGTTCCCCTGAGGACAGAGAGCTGAACTGTGACTGTGAGGTCTATATTAACAGTAGTTCCCATGAGGACAGAGAGCTGAACTGTGACTGTGAGGTCTATATTAACAGTAGTTCCCATGAGGACAGAGTGCTGAACTGTGACTGTGAGGTCTATATTAACAGTAGTTCCCATGAGGACAGAGAGCTGAACTGTGACTGTGAGGTCTATATTAACAGTAGTTCCCATGAGGACAGAGTGCTGAACTGTGACTGTGAGGTCTATATTAACAGTAGTTCCCATGAGGACAGAGAGCTGAACTGTGACTGTGAGGTCTATATTAACAGTAGTTCCCATGAGGACAGAGTGCTGAACTGTGACTGTGAGGTCTATATTAACAGTAGTTCCCATGAGGACAGAGAGCTGAACTGTGACTGTGAGGTCTATATTAACAGTAGTTCCCATGAGGACAGAGAGCTGAACTGTGACTGTGAGGTCTATATTAACAGTAGTTCCCACGAGGACAGACAGCTGAACTGTGAATGTGAGGTCTATATTAACAGTAGTTCCCATGAGGACAGAGAGCTGAACTGTGACTGTGAGGTCTATATTAACAGTAGTTCCCATGAGGACAGAGAGCTGAACTGTGACTGTGAGGTCTATATTAACAGTAGTTCCCATGAGGACAGAGAGCTGAACTGTGACTGTGAGGTCTATACAGTAGTTCCCATGAGGACAGAGTGCTGAACTGTGACTGTGAGGTCTATATTAACAGTAGTTCCCACGAGGACAGAGAGCTGAACTGTGACTGTGAGGTCTATATTAACAGTAGTTCCCATGAGGACAGAGAGCTGAACTGTGACTGTGAGGTCTATATTAACAGTAGTTCCCATGAGGACAGAATGCTGAAAATCAGAATAATAAAAAAAAGTTATAAAATGAAGAAAAAAATCACAAGTTAGTGCACTGGGCCTTTACTAGTATTAACGGACTGATATAGACCTCAAATGCGCAGGAAGAAAAAAAAATGTTTTCTTCAGCATCTCTGCTTTGGTATCTTGCAATATTCAATAGTTGGAATGATAAGAGTTGTTGCCTTGTCCCTTTCTCTGTGATGTCATTCTAATGGAATCCAGAAAGAACAAAACCCTGTCCCTTTCTCTGTGATGTCATTCTAACGGAATCCAGAAAGAACAAAACCCTGTCCCTTTCTCTGTGATGTCATTCTAACGGAATCCAGAAAGAACAAAACCCTGTCCCTTTCTCTGTGATGTCATTCTAACGGAATCCAGAAAGAACAAAACCCTGTCCTGTTCTCTGTGATGTCATTCTAACGGAATCCAGAAAGAACAAAACCCTGTCCCTTTCTCTGTGATGTCATTCTAATGGAATCCAGAAAGAACAAAACCCTGTCCCTTTCTCTGTGATGTCATTCTAACGGAATCCAGAAAGAACAAAACCCTGTCCCTTTCTCTGTGATGTCATTCCAATGGAATCCAGAAAGAACAAAACCCTGCCCCTTTCTCTGTGATGTCATTCTAACGGAATCCAGAAAGAACAAAACCCTGTCCCTTTCTCTGTGATGTCATTCTAACGGAATCCAGAAAGGACAAAATCCTGTCCCTTTCTCTGTGATGTCATTCTAGTGGAACCCAGAAAGAACAAAACCCTGTCCCTTTCTCTGTGATGTCATTCTAGTGGAATCCAGAAAGAACAAAATCCTGTCCCTTTCTCTGTGATGTCATTCTAACGGAATCCAGAAAGGACAAAACCCTGTCCCTTTCTCTGTCATGTCATTCTAGTGGAATCCAGAAAGAACAAAATCCTGTCCCTTTCTCTGTGATGTCATTCTAGTGGAATCCAGAAAGAACAAAATCCTGTCCCTTTCTCTGTGATGTCATTCTAACGGAATCCAGAAAGAACAAAATCCTGTCCCTTTCTCTGTGATGTCGTTCTAACGGAATCCAGAAAGAACAAAATCCTGTCCTCAAACATTTTACATCAAAAAGTGCAAAGTTATGGGCAAAGACACAAAACATCCACATCAAATTAAATATTTTTCTTGATCAAAAAACATGGAAAACAGCTACGTTTTTATGGAGTATTAATTTACCATCCTTACAAACCACATAATGTAAATGTACATTACTGTATTGTACATAGGCTGGTCATCTAGGTTTGTATCTGTAGACTTTCCATCACCATGGAGATAAACAATGACCAATACAGTCATTGAGTACATTGAGACGTCAAATTGTTTGTGATGTTGTGATGTGATGACGTGGCTCAGTTGGTAGAGCACAGTGCTCGCAATGCTAGGGTTGTGGATTGTGGGTTAGATTCCCACAAGGGACCAGTATTAAAATGTATTTGCTCACTGCTGTAAGTGGCTCTCGATAAGAGTGTCTACTAAAAATGAAAGTGTTATAGTGGATGTGATGGAAGGAGCCTCTGTTTCCCCTGTCTTTGTGTTTGTCTTCAACCCCCTCCAGGTGTTGCCCATTATCCCCAGTATATTTCTACCTGTATTCTCTGTTTGTCTGTTGCCAGTTCATTTTGTTTCGTCAAGCCTACCAACGCTATTTCCCTTGCCCCTGTCTGTCCATGGTCCTTGTTTTCTAGCTTTCCCGGTTTTGACCATTCTGCCTGCCCTGACGCTGAGCCTGCCTGTCGTTCTGTACCTTGCCATACCACCCTGGATTACTGCCCTGACCCTGAACCTGCCTGTCGTTCTGTACCTTGCCTTACCACCCTGGATTACTGCCCTGACCCTGAACCTGCCTGTCGTTCTGTACCTTGCCATACCACCCTGGATTACTGACCTCTGCCTGCCCTGACGCTGAGCCTGCCTGTCATTCTGTACCTTGCCATACCACCCTGGATTACTGACCTCTGCCTGCCCTGACCCTGAACCTGCCTGTCGTTCTGTACCTTGCCATACCACCCTGGATTACTGACCTCTGCCTGCCCTGACCCTGAACCTGCCTGTCGTTCTGTACCTTTCGGACTCTGCTCTGGACTACTGACCTCCGCCTGCCCTTGACCTGTCGTTTGCCTGTCCTTGACCTGTCGTTTGCCTGTCCTTGACCTGTCGTTTGCCTGTCCTTGACCTGTCGTTTGCCTGCCCTTGACCTGTCGTTTGCCTGCCCTTGACCTGTCGTTTGCCTGCCCTTGGCCTGCCCTTGACCTGTCGTTTGCCTGTCCTTGACCTGTCGTTTGCCTGTCCTTGACCTGTCGTTTGCCTGCCCTTGACCTGTCGTTTGCCTGCCCTTGACCTGTCGTTTGCCTGCCCTTGGCCTGCCCTTGACCTGTCGTTTGCCTGTCCTTGACCTGTCGTTTGCCTGCCCTTGACCTGTCGTTTGCCTGCCCTTGACCTGTCGTTTGCCTGCCCTTGACCTGTCGTTTGCCTGCAACACCTGTCTTTGTAATAAACTTTTGTTACTTCAAAACTGTCTGCATCTGAGTCTTCTCCTGAGCCTTGACAGAGTGAATAGACCATTTCAGTATTTACAAGTTGCATTTGCAAAGTATTTCAAGAAACTGGAAAACCTTATATCAAGGAAGTATTTTATCAGATTAACTGTTTTGTACAGATAATTATCAGACTCGAGTTACAAATGTTGGTAAACACACAAATACATGTCGTTTTTTTTCTTTAAATCACAAAAGTAACACACGGAGCCTTCAGTAGCTTACTAAGGCCTACTTCAATGTCAAAGATCAACTGTGCAGCTGTTAAATTAGACTGTATACCTCGTATTATAAACCGTACAGGCTATTATACTGCAAAACCTGAACTACATATAGCCTTTCTATTTACTAGGTTACTAGGTCCAATTAAATGAGAGATGCATATGGTAATTTGTTGCAAGGCTCCTTGGGGAATATGAACCCGTCACCGCCGGAAAAGGTGAGGAAATTATTCTACAACAGGAAAATAAAAATCAGTAGGAAAAACACTCCTGTCTCTAATTATTTTATATTCTAAAAATAAAACACAGATTTTCTCTCTTCTCACTAACAGGTAAAATGCATTCTTGTAAATATGTTTCGCACTTGTTGTTTTTTAAATTTATTTTTATGACAAAAGCTGTTCATCATATCTCAGGTTTGAAGAAAATACTTGATATATACAATATTTCAACCACTAGAAGATGTGCGTTACACACTGTCTAAATACCATGTAGATCAAAACATGTGTCTCTATTTAGGAATCACATCAGATCTCTTCAGAGCCTTTTTATCTGGAACATTCCGAACCTCTTGCCAGAACATGGCCCGGTTGGTAGAGCTGTTCTGATAGAAAACATACCCAGAACATGGCCCGGTTGGTAGTGCTGTTCTGATAGAAAACATACCCAGAACATGGCCCGGTTGGTAGTGCTGTTCTGATAGAAAACATACCCAGAACATGGCCCGGTTGGTAGTGCTGTTCTGATAGAAAACATACCCAGAACATGGCCCGGTTGGTAGTGCTGTTCTGATAGAAAACATACCCAGAACATGGCCCGGTTGGTAGTGCTGTTCTGATAGAAAACATACCCAGAACATGGCCCGGTTGGTAGTGCTGTTCTGATAGAAAACATACCCAGAACATGGCCCGGTTGGTAGAGCTGTTCTGATAGAAAACATACCCAGAACATGGCCCGGTTGGTAGTGCTGTTCTGATAGAAAACATACCCAGAACATGGCCCGGTTGGTAGTGCTGTTCTGATAGAAAACATACCCAGAACATGGCCCGGTTGGTAGTGCTGCTTCTGATAGAAAACATACCCAGAACATGGCCCGGTTGGTAGTGCTGTTCTGATAGAAAACATACCCAGAACATGGCCCGGTTGGTAGTGCTGTTCTGATAGAAAACATACCCAGAACATGGCCCGGTTGGTAGTGCTGTTCTGATAGAAAACATACCCAGAACATGGCCCGGTTGGTAGTGCTGTTCTGATAGAAAACATACCCAGAACATGGCCCGGTTGGTAGTGCTGTTCTGATAGAAAACATACCCAGAACATGGCCCGGTTGGTAGTGCTGTTCTGATAGAAAACATACCCAGAACATGGCCCGGTTGGTAGTGCTGCTTCTGATAGAAAACATACCCAGAACATGGCCCGGTTGGTAGTGCTGCTTCTGATAGAAAACATACCCAGAACATGGCCCGGTTGGTAGTGCTGTTCTGATAGAAAACATACCCAGAACATGACCCGGTTGGTAGTGCTGTTCTGATAGAAAACATACCCAGAACATGGCCCGGTTGGTAGTGCTGTTCTGATAGAAAACATACCCAGAACATGGCCCGGTTGGTAGTGCTGTTCTGATAGAAAACATACCCAGAACATGACCCGGTTGGTAGTGCTGTTCTGATAGAAAACATACCCAGAACATGGCCCGGTTGGTAGTGCTGTTCTGATAGAAAACACACCCAGAACATGACCCGGTTGGTAGTGCTGTTCTGATAGAAAACACATCCAGAACATGGCCCGGTTGGTAGTGCTGTTCTGATAGAAAACATACCCAGAACATGACCCGGTTGGTAGTGCTGTTCTGATAGAAAACACATCCAGAACATGGCCCGGTTGGTAGTGCTGTTCTGATAGAAAACACATCCAGAACATGACCCGGTTGGTAGTGCTGTTCTGATAGAAAACATACCCAGAACATGGTGGCCATATTCTCTCAGAATATCAGAAATGTTTGATATTTAATGTACATAGCATGTTTGTACTTTCTCACATTGCCATTTAACCAATGAGGATGCTAGTTATATCAAAACAAAACACAACACAGAGTTCCGTCTCCAAGTTTTAAATGTGGAAAAAAACAGACATGTTGCAAGAGAATCACTTGGGACGAATCACATAAATCACAAAATATACTAAATGGACACCTGCCATTGCTACATCAAATGCTTTACTTTTAAATGACCGATATACTTGGTATGTGGTGTGGATGTCAAGAAGACGACAGAGAGGTGATCAGCCATGTAGAATTTATAAATAGTGATACGTTATGAGAGGTAGTGGAAATGTGGTCGTAATTCCTGCTCAACGATTCATCCTACAGATTCACATCTTTCAGTGAGGAAAACAAACATTGCAATCAGATGATGGTGTTGTAACCGTTATGTTGCTAAGAGAGTGAAAGTAGTGTTACTCCCCTAGAGGGTCTTGAACCCAGGTGACCAGTACCAATGACTAACGCCCTAACCAACTGGACCAGTACCAATGACTAATGCCCTAACCAACTGGACCAGTACCAATGACTAACGCCCTAACCAACTGGACCAGTACCAATGACTAATGCCCTAACCAACTGGACCAGTACCAATGACTAACGCCCTAACCAACTGGACCAGTACCAATGACTAACGCCCTAACCAACTGGACCAGTACCAATGACTAATGCCCTAACCAACTGGACCAGTACCAATGACGAACATCCTAACCAACTGGACCAGTACCAATGACTAATGCCCTAACCAACTGGACCAGTACCAATGACGAACATCCTAGCCAACTGGACCAGTACCAATGACTAACGCCCTAACCAACTGGACCAGTACCAATGACTAACATCCTAACCAACTGGACCAGTACCAATGACGAACATCCTAGCCAACTGGACCAGTACCAATGACGAATATCCTAACCAACTGGACCAGTACCAATGACGAACATCCTAGCCAACTGGACCAGTACCAATGACGAACATCCTAGCCAACTGGACCATTACCAATGACCAATGTCATTGCCTAAGTTTGCTTATCTTGCCAATGAAAAAAGTCATTAAAGTAGCCACCTAATTCAATAAATAATGGAGCAGAGTTTGCCTTTTTGCCCAAAACTGAATTTAATGTGTTCCACAGCTTTTTACTACCGTTCTTCATGTCATTTATCTATGTTTCATAGTTTATAATGTGCAGGGATACTGGAGGGATGGAGGTAGATATGTATAGGGGTAAGGTGACTATATACAGGGTCTGTCACGCCCTGGCCTTAGTATTCTTTGTTTTCTTTATTATTTTAGTTAGGTCAGGGTGTGACATGGGGAATGTTTGTGTTTTGTCATTTTGGGTGGTTATATGGTAAAGGGGGTGTTGGGTTTAGTGTATGAGTTTGTGTTGAGTGAATGTTTCTAGGTATGTCTATGGTTGCCTGAGCGGTTCTCAATCAGAGACAGATGTCTTTCATTTGTCTCTGATTGGGAGCCATATTTAAGGCAGCCATAGGCATCATGAATTTGTGGGTAATTGTCTATGTGTAGTGTTTGTGTCAGCACTATTTTTCTATATAGCTTCACGGTCGTCTGTTTGTTATTTTGTTAGTTTGTGTATAGTGTTCGTTCGTGGTTTTCTCTCTTCTAATAAAAGAAGATGTATTTTTCACACGCTGCGCCTTGGTCCAATCTCTCACCGCAAGACGATCGTGACAGAATTACCCACCATAACGGGACCAAGCAGCGTGTCATAAAGCAACAGGACCCACCTACACAGGATTTCTGGACATGGGAGTACGAATTGGATGGAAAGGGTCCTTGGGCACAACCGGGAGAATATCGCCTCCCTCGTGAAGAGCTGGAGGCAGCTAAAGCCGAGAGGAGGCGATATGAGGAGGCAGCACGGAGGCAAGGCTGGAAGCCCGCGAGTATAACCCAAAAATTTCTTGGGGGGGGCTTAAAGGGAGGTCAGGTAGGAGTCAGGTAGGAGACCTGCGCCTACTCCCTGTACTTACCGTGGAGAGCGAGAGTACGGGCAGACACCGTGTTACGCAGTAGAGCGCATGGTGTCTCCTGTACGTGTTCATAGCCCGGTGCGGGTTATTCCACCTCCCCGCACTGGCAGGGCTAGATTGAGGATTGAGCCGGATGTCATGAAGCCGGCCCAACGCATCTGGTCACCAGTGCGTCTCCTCGGGCCGGCTTACATGGCACCAGCCTTACGCATGGTGTCCCCGGTTCGCCTACATAGCCCGGTGCGGGTTATTCCACCTCCCCGCACTGGTCGGGCGACGGGGAGCATACAACCAGGTAAGGTTGGGCAGGCTCAGTGCTCAAGGGAGCCAGTACGCCTGCACGGTCCGGTATTTCCGGCGCCACCTCCCCGCCCCAGCCCAGTTCCACCAGTGCCTACACCACGCACCAGGCCTCCAGTGTGTCTCCAGAGCCCTGTTCCTCCTCCACGCACTCGCCCTATGGTGCGTGTCTCCAGCCCGGTACCACCAATTCCGGCACCACGCACCAAGCCTCCTGTGCGTCTCCAGAGTCCTGTGCATCCTGTTGCTGCTCCACGCACTAGCCCTGAGATGCGTGTCCCCAGCCCGGTACCACCAGTTCCGGCACCACGCACTAGGCCTAATGTGCGTCTCCAGGGTCCAGTATGCCCTGTTCCTTCTCCCCGCACTAGCCTTCAGGTGCGTGTCCACAGCCCGGTACCACCAGTTCCGGCACCACGCACCAGGCCTACAGTGCGCCTCAGCCGGCCAGAGCTGCCCGTCTGCCAAGCACCGTCTGAGCTGCCCGTCTGCCAAGCACCGTCTGAGCTGCCCGTCTGCCAAGCACCGTCTGAGCTGCCCGTCTGCCAAGCACCGTCTGAGCTGCCCGTCTGCCAAGCACCGTCTGAGCTGCCCGTCTGCCAAGCACCGTCTGAGCTGCCCGTCTGCCAAGCACCGTCTGAGCTGCCCGTCTGCCAAGCACCGTCAGAGCTGCCCGTCTGTCCCGAGCCATCAGAGCTGCCCGTCTGTCCCGAGCCGTCAGAGCTGCCCGTCTGTCCCGAGCCGTCAGAGCTGCCCGTCTGTCCCGAGCCGTCAGAGCTGCCCGTCTGTCCCGAGCCGCTAGAGCCGCCCGCCAGACAGGATCAGCCAGAGCCGCCCGCCAGACAGGATCAGCCAGAGCCGCCCGCCAGACAGGATCAGCCAGAGCCGTCCGCCAGACAGGATCAGCCAGAGCCGTCCGCCAGACAGGATCAGCCAGAGCCGTCCGCCAGACAGGATCAGCCAGAGCCGTCCGCCAGACAGGATCAGCCCGAGCCGTCCGCCAGACAGGATCAGCCCGAGCCGTCCGCCAGACAGGATCAGCCCGAGTCGCCAGCCAGCCATGAGCAGCCCGAGTCGCCAGCCACGAGCAGCCCGAGTCGCCAGCCAGCCAGGATCTTCCGAAGCCGCCAGCCAGCCATGAGCAGCCAGAGTCGCCAGCCAGCCATGAGCAGCCAGAGTCGCCAGCCAGCCATGAGCAGCCAGAGTCGCCAGCCAGCCAGGAGCAGCCAGAGTCGCCAGCCAGCCAGGAGCAGCCAGAGTCGCCAGCCAGCCATGAGCAGCCAGTCGCCAGCCAGCCAGGAGCAGCCAGAGTCGCCAGCCAGCCAGCCAGGATCTTCCGAAGCCGCCAGTCAGCCAGGATCTTCCAGAGCCGCCAGTCAGCCAGGATCTACCAGAGACACCGAAGCGGATATTGACAATGGTGGAGTGGGGGCCACGTCCCGCACCCGAGCCGCCGCCATATTAAGGCCCACCCCGGACCCTCCCTTTATGTGTCAGGTTTTGCGGCCGGAGTCCGCACCTTTTGGGGGGGGTACTGTCACGCCCTGGCCTTAGTATTCTTTGTTTTCTTTATTATTTTAGTTAGGTCAGGGTGTGACATGGGGAATGTTTGTGTTTTGTCGTTTTGGGTGGTTATATGGTAAAGGGGGTGTTGGGTTTAGTGTATGAGTTTGTGTTGAGTGAATGTTTCTAGGTATGTCTATGGTGGTTCTCAACCTGAGTGGTTCTCAATCAGAGACAGATGTCTTTCATTTGTCTCTGATTGGGAGCCATATTTAAGGCAGCCATAGGCATCATGCATTTGTGGGTAATTGTCTATGTGTAGTGTTTGTGTCAGCACTATTTTTCTATATAGCTTCACGGTCGTCTGTTTGTTATTTTGTTAGTTTGTGTATAGTGTTCGTTCGTGGTTTTCTCTCTTCTAATAAAAGAAGATGTATTTTTCACACGCTGCGCCTTGGTCCAATCTCTCACCGCAAGACGATCGTGACAGGGTCAGTACCATATTAACAATGTACAGGGATACTGGAGTGATGGAAGTAGATATGTATAGGGGTAAGGTGACTATATACAGGGTCAGGACCATATTAACAATGTACAGGGATACTGGAGTGATGGAGGTAGATATGAATAGGGTTAAGGTGACTAAGCATCAGGATATATGATAAACAGAGTAGCAGCTGCATAAATTATGATTGTACGTGAGTGTGTGTGTGTGTGTAGAGTCCATATTAATGTATATGTGTGTTGGCGTGTCAAAATCAAATCAAAGTTTACTTGTCACGTGCGTCGAATACAACGGGTGTAGACCTTACAGTGAAATGCTTACTTACAGGCTCTAACCAATAGTGCACAAAAGGGTATTAGGTGAACAATAGGTAAGGAAATAAAACAACAGTAAAAGGACAGGCTAAATACAGTAGTGAGGCTATAAAAGTAGCGAGGCTATAAAAGTAGAGAGGCTATAAACAGACACCGGTTAGTCAGGCTGTTTGAGGTAGTATGTACATGTAGTTATGGTTACTGTGCGTTAGCGTATAGACTCAGTATTAAAACTTATTGCGGATTAGTGGGACGATACCATCCCATTTCGACAATTTCGAGTGAAATTGCAGAGCGCCAAATTCAAATAAAATTACTATAAATATTAAACTTTCGTGAAATCACAAGTGCAATACATCAAAATAAAGCTTAACTTGTTGTTAATCCAGCCGCTGTGTCAGATTTCAAAAAGGCTTTCCGGCGAAAGCAAACCATGCGTTATCTGAGGACAGCGCCCAGCACACAAATGCATAATAAATCATTTTCAACCAAGGAGTTGTGACATGAAAGTCAGAAATAGCGATATAATTCATGCCTGACCTTTGAAGATCTTCTTCTGTTGGCACTCCAAAAGGTCCCAGTTACATTACAAATGATCCTTTTGTTCGATAATGTCCTTCTTTATATCCATAAAAACTCAGTTTAGCTGGCGCGCTTCAGTCAATAATCCACCCAGTTTCCCTCCTTCAAAATGCATACAAAATGAATCCCAAACGTTACCAATAAACTTATCCAAACAAATCAATCAAAGTTTATAATCAAACAATAGGTACCCTAATATGCAAATAAACAATAACATTTAAGACGGAGAATCGTTATTGTCTTTAACGGAGAAAAATACAAAAGAACGCGCTCTCATTCACGCGCTTGGAAACACTACAGCCAAAATGGAAGCCACCTAGAAAAACTACAACTTCTGGCTCATTTTTTCAAAAACCAGCCTGAAACTCTTTCTAAAGACTGGTGACATCTAGTGGAAGCCCTAGGAACTGCAATCGGGGACGATTTCGCCCAATTATAAAAGTGCCAGCCATTGAAATCAGTTGTAGGATGAATTTTTGGGGGGGATGGTTTGTCCTCGGGGTTTCGCCTGCCATTTCAGTTCTGTTATACTCACAGATGTTATTATAATTCATTAGTGATTTGGACACCGAAGAACTTGATGTTCTCGACCCGCTCCACTGCAGCCCTGTCGATGTGTCCTGCCACCATCCTACCAGGTCACTGACCTTCTCCCTGTAGGCTGTCTCATCCTCCTTGTAGGCTGTCTCATCGTCCCTGTAGGCTGTCTCATCGTCCCTGTAGGCTGTCTCATCGTCCCTGTAGGCTGTCTCATCGTCCCTGTAGGCTGTCTCATCGTCCCTGTAGGCTGTTTCATCGTCCCTGTAGGCTGTCTCATCGTCCCTGTCGGCTGTCTCATCTTCCCTGTAGGCTGTCTCATCGTCCCTGTAGGCTGTCCCATCGTCCCTGTAGGCTGTCCCAACTTCCCTGTCGGCTGTCTCATCGTCCCTGTCGGCTGTCTCATCGTCCCTGTAGGCTGTCTCATCTTCCCTGTCGGCTGTCTCATCTTCCCTGTAGGCTGTCTCATCTTCCCTGTAGGCTGTCTCATCTTCCCTGTCGGCTGTCTCATCTTCCCTGTCGGCTGTCTCATCTTCCCTGTCGGCTGTCTCATCCTCCCTGTCGGCTGTCTCATCGTCCCTGTAGGCTGTCTCATCTTCCCTGTCGGCTGTCTCATCTTCCCCGTCGGCTGTCTCATCGTCCCCGTAGACTGTCTCATCGTCCCCGTAGGTTGTCTCATCTTCCCTGTAGGCTGTCTCATCTTCCCTGTCGGCTGTCTCATCTTCCCTGTCGGCTGTCTCATCTTCCCTGTCGGCTGTCTCATCTTCCCCGTCGGCTGTCTCATCGTCCCCGTAGGCTGTATCATCTTCCCCGTAGGCTGTCTCATCTTCCCTGTTGGCTGTCTCATCTTCCCTGTCGGCTGTCTCATCTTCCCTGTCGGCTGTCTCATTTTCCCTGTCGGCTGTCTCATCTTCCCCGTCGGCTGTCTCATCGTCCCCGTAGACTGTCTCATCGTCCCCGTAGGCTGTCTCATCTTCCCCGTAGGCTGTCTCATCGTCCCCGTCGGCTGTCTCATCTTCCCCGTCGGCTGTCTCATCTTCCCTGTCGGCTGTCTCATCTTCCCTGTCGGCTGTCTCATCGTCCCTGTAGGCTGTCTCATCGTCCCTGTAGGCTGTCTCATCGTCCCTGTAGGCTGTCTCATCGTCCCCGTCGGCTGTCCTCATCTTCCCTGTCGGCTGTCTCATCGTCCCTGTAGGCTGTCTCATCGTCCCTGTAGGTTGTCTCATCGTCCCTGTAGGCTGTCTCATCGTCCCTGTAGGCTGTCCCAACTTCCCTGTCGGCTGTCTCATCGTCCCGTTAGGCTGTCTCATCGTCCCGTTAGGCTGTCTCATCGTCCCTGTAGGCTGTCTCGTCGTCCCTGTAGGCTGTCTCGTCGTCCCTGTCGGCTGTCTCATCGTCCCTGTAGGCTGTCTCATCGTCCCTGTAGGTTGTCTCATCGTCCCTGTAGGCTGTCTCATCCTCCCTGTAGGCTGTCTCATCCTCCCTGTAGGCTGTCTCATCCTCCCTGTAGGCTGTCTCATCCTCCCTGTAGGCTGTCTCATCGTCCCTGTAGGCTGTCTCATCGTCCCTGTAGGCTGTCTCATCGTCCCTGTAGGCTGTCTCATCGTCCCTGTAGGCTGTCTCATCCTCCCAGGAAGGCTGTCTCATCCTCCCAGGAAGGCTGTCTCATCGTCCCCGTAGACTGTCTCATCGTCCCCGTAGGCTGTCTCATCTTCCCCGTAGGCTGTCTCATCGTCCCCGTCGGCTGTCTCATCTTCCCCGTCGGCTGTCTCATCTTCCCCGTCGGCTGTCTCATCTTCCCTGTCGGCTGTCTCATCGTCCCTGTAGGCTGTCTCATCGTCCCTGTAGGCTGTCTCATCGTCCCTGTAGGCTGTCTCATCGTCCCTGTAGGCTGTCTCATCGTCCCTGTAGGCTGCCTCATCGTCCCTGTAGGCTGCTTCATCGTCCCTGTAGGCTGTCTCATCCTCCTTGTAGGCTGTCTCATCCTCCTTGTAGGCTGTCTCATCGTCCCTGTAGGCTGTCTCATCGTCCCTGTAGGCTGTCTCATCGTCCCTGTAGGAAGTCTCATCGTCCCTGTAGGAAGTCTCATCGTCCCTGTAGGTTGTCTCATCGTCCCTGTAGGTTGTCTCATCGTCCCAGGAAGGCTGTCTCATCGTCCCTGTAGGCTATATGCTGTCGTCCAGGGGGAAGATAAGGAAAGGTAAGCTCTCTCCCCACACCAGCAGCCGGGGCCATAAAGTAGACCAAAATCAGGTTCAGGGTAGAGAAATAGAATGTGTTCTGTACTCTATATCACTATACAGTCCTAGTTCCAAGCATTCTATGTTCTCTGACTGGGACAGAGCCCTTATTTCCTTCATCACCGTGGTGACAGCTGGTTTCCAGAGCAATCTTTCTTTTGTCATGTCAAGCTCATCCTCCTATCTTTTATTGTTCCTCATAGAGGCCTCATCTCTCTCTCTCCTCCCCATTCTTCCCCTCTCTCCCTGTCTCTCTCGACCCCATCTTTCCTTTTTCCCCGCCCTCTCTTCCCCCTTTCTCCCTCCCATCTCCCTCCCCCACCTTTAATGCATCTTGTCAGATGGTGCGTCTCAGAGTCACAACTCCTTCGCTTTTGGATTATAGAGCCCTTGAGGTTTTGTTTTTCTGCCCACTCCTCCTCCTCTCTATCCTTCTCCCATCCCCCCTCTTCTTTTCTTTCTCTCCACCAGCAGTAAGCTCTGTCGTTCCCTTTAAGCCTCTTATCTTCCCCTCTGCCATCCTGATTAGACGAGAGCAAAGGAGGACGGGAGAAAGTTTATCATATCTTAGAGTGGAGTCCATCTGTCAGCCCACTAGAGCCTGACTGTCCCCTCCCTGTCTGTCCCCTCCCTGACTGTCCCCTCCCTGTCTGTCCCCTCCCTGTCTGTCCCCTCCCTGTCTGTCCCCTCCCTGTCTGTCCCCTCCCTGTCTGTCCCCTCCCTGACTGTCCCCTCCCTGACTGTCCCCTCCCTGACTGTCCCCTCCCTGTCTGTCCCCTCCCTGTCTGTCCCCTCCCTGTCTCTCCCCTCCCTGTCTGTCCCCTCCCTGACTGTCCCCTCCCTGACTGCCCCCTCCCTGTCTGTCCCCTCCCTGTCTGTCCCCTCCCTGACTGTCCCCTCCCTCCCTGTCCCCTCCCTGACTGTCCCCTCCCTGTCTGTCCCCTCCCTGTCTGTCCCCTCCCTGTCTGTCCCCTCCCTGACTGTCCCCTCCCTGACTGTCCCCTCCCTGACTGTCCCCTCCCTGTCTGTCCCCTCCCTGACTGTCCCCTCCCTGACTGTCCCCTCCCTGTCTGTCCCCTCCCTGTCTGTCCCCTCCCTGACTGTCCCCTCCCTGTCTGTCCCCTCCCTGACTGTCCCCTCCCTGTCTGACCCCTCACTGACTGTCCCCTCCCTGACTGTCCCCTCCCTGTCTGTCCCCTCCCTGTCTGTCCCCTCCCTGTCTGTCCCCTCCCTGACTGTCCCCTCCCTGTCTGTCCCCTCCCTGTCTGACCCCTCCCTGTCTGTCCCCTCCCTGTCTGTCCCCTCCCTGTCTGTCCCCTCCCTGTCTGTCCCCTCCCTGACTGTCCCCTCCCTGTCTGTCCCCTCCCTGTCTGTCCCCTCCCTGTCTGTCCCCTCCCTGACTGTCCCCTCCCTGTCTGTCCCCTCCCTGTCTGTCCCCTCCCTGTATGGTCCCTGCACACCCAATCCTGCATCTCTAATGGTAGCCTATGCCCTACATAGTGCACAACCTATGGGCCCAGGGCACTAGTTTTGACCGGAGTCCTACCAGGCCCAGGGTCTGAGAGACAGCCCGTTTATCCAGGGAAGGGTACTAGGGCCTCTCTCTACCCCCTCAGGGAATGCCCTGACTGCTACAGCCACACATACTTAGCACCGGTCACACGCAAAATTCAATATTCAACCGTGTCAAGTAAAACCTCTGACATCACACTTTCTTTCTTTCTCCTTTCCTCTCCTCCTACCAGACATTGTGAGAGGCCTGCGAGAGCCTGGCTGAGAGAGAAGGGCTGAGAGAGCCTGGACTGAGAGAGCCTGGACTGAGAGAGCCTGGCTGAGAGAGCCTGGCTGAGAAAGACTGGGCTGAGAAAGACTGGGCTGAGAGAGCCTGGACTGAGAGAGCCTGGACTGAGAGAACCTAGACTGAGAGAACCTAGACTGAGAGAACCTAGACTGAGAGAGCCTGGCTGAGAGAGCCTGGCTGAGAGAGACTGGCTGAGAGAGACTGGCTGAGAGAGACTGGCTGAGAGTGCCTGGACTGAGAGAGCCTGGACTGAGAGAGCCTGGACTGAGAGAGACTGGCTGAGAGAGCCTGGACTGAGAGAGCCTGGACTGAGAGAGACTGGACTGAGAGAGCCTGGACTGAGAGAGCCTGGACTGAGAGAGCCTGGACTGAGAGAACCTGGACTGAGAGAACCTGGGCTGAGAGAGCCTGGGCTGAGAGAGCCTGGGCTGAGAGAGCCTGGGCTGAGAGAGCCTGGCTGAGAGAGCCTGGCTGAGAGAGACTGGGCTGAGAGAGACTGGGTTGAGAGAGCCTGGACTGAGAGAGCCTGGACTGAGAGAGCCTGGACTGAGAGAGACTGGACTGAGAGAGACTGGACTGAGAGAGACTGGGCTGAGAGAGCCTGGACTGAGAGAGCCTGGCTGAGAGAGCCTGGCTGAGAGAGCCTGGCTGAGAGAGACTGGGCTGAGAGAGACTGGGCTGAGAGAGCCTGGCTGAGAGAGCCTGGCTGAGAGCCTGGCTGAGAGAGCCTGGCTGAGAAAGACTGGGCTGAGAGAGCCTGGACTGAGAGAGCCTGGCTGAGAGAATCTAGACTGAGAGAGACTGGGCTGAGAGAGACTGGGCTGAGAGAGACTGGGCTGAGAGAGACTGAACTGAGAGAGACTGGCTGAGAGAGCCTGGACTGAGAGAGACTGGCTGAGAGAGCCTGGACTGAGAGAGCCTGGGCTGAGAGAGCCTCGGCTGAGAGAGCCTGGGCTGAGAGAGCCTGGGCTGAGAGAGCCTGGCTGAGAGAATCTAGACTGAGAGAGACTGGGCTGAGAGAGACTGGGCTGAGAGAGACTGAACTGAGAGAGACTGGCTGAGAGAGCCTGGACTGAGAGAGCCTGGGCTGAGAGAGCCTCGGCTGAGAGAGCCTGGGCTGAGAGAGCCTGGGCTGAGAGAGCCTGGCTGAGAGAATCTAGACTGAGAGAGACTGGGCTGAGAGAGACTGGGCTGAGAGAGACTGAACTGAGAGAGACTGGCTGAGAGAGCCTGGACTGAGAGAGACTGGCTGAGAGAGCCTGGACTGAGAGAGCCTGGGCTGAGAGAGCCTGGGCTGAGAGAGCCTGGGCTGAGAGAGCCTGGGCTGAGAGATACTGGGCTGAGAGATACTGGGCTGAGAGAGACTGGACTGAGAGAGCCTGGGCTGAGAGAGTCTGGACTGAGAGACACTGGACTGAGAGAGACTGGCTGAGAGAGCCTGGCTGAGAGAGACTGGACTGAGAGAGACTGGACTGAGAGAGACTGGACTGAGAGAGACTGGACTGAGAGAGACTGGCTGAGAGAGACTGGCTGAGAGAGATTGGACTGAGAGAGACTGGCTGAGTGAGCCTGGCTGAGAGAAACTGGACTGAGAGAGACTGGACTGGGAGAGACTGGCTGAGTGAGCCTGTACTGAGAGAGACTGGCTGAGAGAGACTGGACTGAGAGAGACTGGACTGAGAGAGACTGGACTGAGAGAGCCTGGCTGAGAGAGCCTGGCTGAGAGAGCCTGGACTGAGAGAGACTGGCTGAGAGAGCCTGGCTGAGTGAGCCTGGGCTAAAATCCATCTAAAGCAACAACTCAGCAGGAGTGGCCTACTTAACCTTGCTAGTCTGTCCTTCCATCTCACCGACTTCACAACTCTTTGGCCTATAAGTGTGCTCAGGAGAACCACATGCTTGTTCCTCTTTGGGAAGTAAGAAAGTCGAGTGGCGGAGAAACTTTGATGAGACGGCCTCTCTCCCCCTTGTTGTGAGGAGTGCAGGGGGGAGCTCAGGCTTGTTCTTTCTAACTGCGCCAACCATGGTGATCTTCCTCTTCAGGGGGCTTCATCACATCCGGCCTTGATTGGGAGGCCCATAGGGCGGCGCACAATTGGCCCAGCGTCGTCCGGGTTTGGCCGGGGTAAGCCATTATTGTAAAAAAGAATTTTTTTCTTAACTGACTTAAATAAAGGTTAAATAAAAAATATATAAAAAATTAGCTGCTGGCTAATTACTATCAGTAATTAGTATCAATGTCACAGAAAACAATCACATAAATCAATGCTATTGCAGCAATACATAATAAAATGAACAGTGAAAATCACTTCCGTTACAGATATGAAATCAACATGTACCTCTGAATGGAACCAGTTGATATTCCACTGTTACTTCAGGCCCCGGGTTGTAGAGGTACGGCAGACGCTCCACCCACTCACTGTTACTTCAGGCCCCGGGTTGTAGAGGTACGGCAGACGCTCCACCCACTCACTGTTACTTCAGGCCCCGGGTTGTAGAGGTAATGGCAGACGCTCCACCCACTCACTGTTACTTCAGGCCCCGGGTTGTAGAGGTACGCTCCACCCACTCACTGTTACTTCAGGCCCCGGGTTGTAGAGGTACGGCAGACGCTCCACCCACTCACTGTTACTTCAGTCCCCGGGTTGTAGAGGTAATGGCAGACGCTCCACCCACTCACTGTTACTTCAGGCCCCGGGTTGTAGAGGTAGGGCAGACGCTCCACCCACTCCCTGTTACTTCAGGCCCCGGGTTGTAGAGGTACGGCAGACGCTCCACCCACTCACTGTTACTTCAGGCCCCGGGTTGTAGAGGTACGGCAGACGCTCCACCCACTCACTGTTACTTCAGGCCCCGGGTTGTAGAGGTACGGCAGACGCTCCACCCACTCACTGTTACTTCAGGCCCCGGGTTGTAGAGGTACGACAGATACTCCACCCACTCACTGTTACTTCAGGCCCTGGGTTGTAGAGGTACGACAGACGTTCCACCCACTTCTCCCAGACCTCATTAATGGCCGCCAGTTTGTCTCTCACACGTCTTGCGGGTCTTGACTCATCGTGATCAAATCTAAGCATTCTTAGCCTCACCTTTAAGAGGACTTAGCTCTTAGCCTCACCTTTAAGATGACTCAGCTCTTAGCCTCACCTTTAAGATGACTCAGCTCTTAGCCTCACCTTTAAGATGACTCAGCTCTTAGCCTCACCTTTAAGAGGACTCAGCTCTTAGCCTCACCTTTAAGAGGACTCAGCTCTTAGCCTCACCTTTAAGAGGACTCAGCTCTTAGCCTCACCTTTAAGATGACTCAGCTATTAACCTCACCTTTAAGAGGACTCAGCTATAAGCCTCCCCTTTAAGAGGACTCAGCTCTTAGTGTCACCTTTAAGATGACTCAGCTCTTAGTCTTACCTGTAAGATGACTCAGCTCTTAGTGTCACCTTTAAGATGACTCAGCTCTTAGCCTCACCTTTAAGAGGCCTCAGCTCTTAGTGTCACCTTTAAGATGACTCAGCTCTTAGTCTTACCTGTAAGATGACTCAGCTCTTAGTCTCACCTTGAAGATGACTCAGCTCTTAGCCTCACCTTTAAGAGGACTCAGCTGTTAGCCTCACCTTTAAGAGGACTCAGCTATAAGCCTCAACTTTAAGATGGCTCAGCTCTTAGCCTCACCTTTAAGAGGACTCAGCTCTTAGTCTCACCTTTAAGAGGACTCAGCTCTTAGCCTCACCTTTAAGAGGACTCAGCTCTTAGCCTCACCTTTAAGAGGACTCAGCTCTTAGCCTCACCTTTAAGATGGCTCAGCTCCAAGCCTCACCTTTAAGAGGACTCAGCTATTAGTCTCACCGTTAAGAGGCCTCAGCTCTTAGTTTCACCTTTAAGAGGACTCAGCTCCAAGCCTCACTAAATGGTCTTAAGTACTGAGGCCTCTCAACTGGCCTTTTTTATCCTCAATGTCTCTGTTTCCCCCTTGATAGTGCATCTGAAATATTGATAGAGATCTGGGTTAGGGAGGCAGTGTCACGTTCCTGACCTGTTTTCTGTTTAGTTTTGTGTGTTAGTTGGTCAGGACGTGAGTTTGGGTGGGCATTCTATGTTGTCTGTTTCTATGTTGGTTTAGGGTTGCCTGGTATGGCTCTTAATTAGAGGCAGGTGTTTGGCGTTCCTCTAATTAAGAGTCATATTTAGGTAGGCGTTGTCACAGTGTTCGTTGTGGGTGATTGTCTCCTGTGTCTGTGTCGATGTTTGCACCATACGGGACTGTTTACGGTTTGTTCATTTCATGTAGTCTGTTCCTGTTCATTTCGTTCTTCACGTTGTATGTAAGTTCGTTGTTCAGGTCTGTCTACTTTCGTTTTGTTATTTTGTATCATTTTCAAGTATAGTTCGTTTTCGTGTTTGTTCGTTTTGTTTATTTAAAATAAAATTCATCATGTATTCACAACCCGCTGCGCCTTGGTTCGATCACTACTCCTCCTCTTCTTATGAAGAGAGAGAGGAACGCCGTTACAGAATCACCCACCTATCCAGAGCCAAGCAGCGGTGTAAACGGAGTAAGGGACAGCGAAAGAAGGAGGAATGGACTTGGGACGATGTATTGGACGGTAAAGGTTGCTACACATGGGAGGAGATCCTGGCTGGAAGGGATCGCCTCCCATGGGAACAGGTGGAGGCACTGAGGAGAGCAGAGGCTACTGGGTTGAAGAACCGGAGTTATGAGGGGACGCGTCTTGCACGGAAGCCCGAAAAGCCCGTGAGTAACTCCCAAAAATTTCTTGGGGGGGGGCTAAGGGGTTGTGGGCCAAGGGCAGGTAGGAGACCTGCGCCCACTTCCCAGGCTAACCGTGGAGAGCGGGAGTACGGGCAGACACCGTGTTACGCAGTAGAGCGCACGGTGTCTCCTGTACGTGTGCATAGCCCGGTGCGGGTTATTCCACCTCCCCGCACTGGTAGGGCTAGATTGGGCATTGAGCCAGGTGTCATGAGGCCGGCTCAACGCGTCTGGTCTCCAGTGCGTCTCCTCGGGCCGGCATACATGGCACCTGCCTTACGCATGGTTTCCCCGGTTCGCCTACACAGCCCGGTGCGGGTTATTCCACCTCCCCGCACTGGGCGGGCGACCGGGAGCATTCAACCAGGTAAGGTTGGGCAGGATCAATGCTCAAGAGAGCCAGTACGCCTGCACGGTCCGGTATTTCCGGCGCCACCTCCCCGCCCCAGCCTAGTACCTACAGTGCCTACACTACGCACTAGGCTACCAGTGCATTTCCAGAGCCCTGTTCCTCCTCCACGCACTCTCCCTATAGTGCGTGTATCCAGTTCGGTGCCTCCAGTTCCGGCACCACGCACTAAGCCTCCTGTGCGTCTCCAGAGCCCTGTACACACTGTTTCTTCTCCCCCTACTAATCCTGATGTGCTTGCCCTCAGCCCGGTGTCACCAGTGCCGGTACCACGCACCAGGTATAGAGTGGGCTTTGAGAGTTCAGTGTGCCCTGTCCCTGCTCCCCGCACTAGTATGAAGGTGCGTGTCCTTAGCCCGGTGCCTCCAGTTCCGGCACCACGCACCAGGTCTACAGTGCGCCTTATCCGGCCAGAGCCATCCGTCTCCCGAGCGCCATCTGAGCCATCCGTCTCCCGAGCGCCATCTGAGCCATCCGTCTACCCAGCGCCGTCTGAGCCATCCGTCTACCCAGCGCCATCTGAGCCATCCGTCTCCCCAGCGCCGTCTGAGCCATCCGTCTGCAATGAGCCTGCAAAGCCGCCCGTCTGCCATGAGCCTGCAAAGCCGCCCGTCTGCCATGAGCCTACAGAGCCGTCCGCCAGACAGGAGCCGCTAGAGCCGTCCGCCAGACAGGAGCCGCTAGAGCCGCCCGTCAGACAGGATCTGCCAGAGCCGCCAACCAGACAGGATCTGCCAGAGCCGCCAACCAGACAGGATCTGCCAGAGCCGCCAACCAGACAGGATCTGCCAGAGCCGCCAATCAGACAGGATCTGCCAGAGCCGCCAGCCAGACAGGATCTGCCAGAGCCGCCAGCCAGACAGGATCTGCCAGAGCCGTCAGCGAGCCATGAGCAGCCAGAGCCGTCAGAGAGCCATGAGCAGCCAGAGCCGTCAGAGAGCCATGAGCAGCCAGAGCCGTCAGAGAGCCATGAGCAGCCAGAGCCGTCAGAGAGCCATGAGCAGCCAGAGCCGTCAGCCTGCCATGAGCGTCCAGAGCCGTCAGCCTGCCATGAGCGTCCAGAGCCGTCAGCCTGCCATGAGCGTCCAGAGCCGTCAGCCTGCCATGAGCGTCCAGAGCCGTCAGCCTGCCATGAGCGTCCAGAGCCGTCAGCCTGCCATGAGCGTCCAGAGCCGTCAGCATGCCATGAGCGTCCAGAGCCGTCAGCCTGCCATGAGCGTCCAGAGCCGTCAGCCTGCCATGAGCGTCCAGAGCCGTCAGTCAGCCATGAGCTGTCCCTCAGCCAGAAGCGGCTAGTAATTCAGAACTGCCCCTCAGTCCAGAGCTGTCTCTCTGTCCGGAGCTGCCCTTCAGTCCGGAGTTGCCCCTCTATCCTGAGCTACCTCTTTATCCTGAGCTACCTCTCTCTCCTAAGCTATCCCTCTGTCCTGAGCTATCCCTATGTCCTGAGCTACCTTGTCCCAGAGCTGTCCTTGATTCTGGTGTTGCCCCTAAATTTAGGTGGGGTTATTTGGAGGGTGGTCATTGTGGGGAGGATACGGAAGCGGGGATTGATTATGGTGGGGTGGGAACCACGCCCGGAGCCTAAGCCACCACCGTGGTCAGATGCCCACCCAGACCCTCCCCTGGACTTTTTGGTGATGCGTTCGGAGTACGCATCTTGAGGGGGGGGTTATGTCACGTTCCTGACCTGTTTTCTGTTTAGTTTTGTGTGTTAGTTGGTCAGGACGTGAGTTTGGGTGGGCATTCTATGTTGTCTGTTTCTATGTTGGTTTAGGGTTGCCTGGTATGGCTCTTAATTAGAGGCAGGTGTTTGGCGTTCCTCTAATTAAGAGTCATATTTAGGTAGGCGTTGTCACAGTGTTCGTTGTGGGTGATTGTCTCCTGTGTCTGTGTCGATGTTTGCACCATACGGGACTGTTTACGGTTTGTTCATTTCATGTAGTCTGTTCCTGTTCATTTCGTTCTTCACGTTGTATGTAAGTTCGTTGTTCAGGTCTGTCTACTTTCGTTTTGTTATTTTGTATCATTTTCAAGTATAGTTCGTTTTCGTGTTTGTTCGTTTTGTTTATTTAAAATAAAATTCATCATGTATTCACAACCCGCTGCGCCTTGGTTCGATCACTACTCCTCCTCTTCTTATGAAGAGAGAGAGGAACGCCGTTACAGGCAGAGGGCACTCATTTTCCTTTGTCAGTGTGCCTCAGAGATATTCTCCTCATCTACAAGATAAACTACTTTGTATTGCCTCTGTAAATGTAATGAAACAGTTTTACTCTAGATCTTTTGACTTATTCGATTTTGTAAATATGTACCGCTTACTACCAATCATCCCTGAGTAGATTAGATTAGATTAGTATAGTAGATTAGATTAGATTCCATGTGATCAAGTGTTCACCTGTCTCTTGGAGCCGGTTTCCTGAACACAGATTAAGTCTAGTCCTGGATTAAAAAATTATTTCAAAGGAGAATCTCTATTGAGAATGTTTTTTAGTCCAGGACTTAATCTGTGTCCGGGTAACCGGCCCCCTTGAGATTCAGTAAAGCCCGATGTGAGATGAAGGTACTCGGTTTTATTACGGTTTAATTTCTTTATTTGGTCTCCCCGGGAGACGAGGCTCACTGCTGTTGTTGATTCCTCACATCTCAGCGCCTGCCGGGCGGAGAGAAGGAGAGAACCGCTGGGATGAAAAGAGAAAAGGGGAAAAACCCTTACCTCTCCCAGCCGCTCTCCTTCCCTCTCTCTCTCTCCCCCTCTCCTTCCCTCTCCCAGCCTCCACTTCCCTCATCCTCTCCCTACCTCCCCTTCCCTCTCCCTCTCCTTCCCTCTCCCAGCCTCCACTTCCCTCATCCCCTTCCCTCCCCCTCTCCCAGCCTCCCCTTCGTTCCTCCTCTCCTTCCCTCTCCCAGCCTCCCCTTCCCCTTCCCTCTCCCATCCCCCCTTCTCTCCCCCTCTCCTAGCCCCCCCCTTCCTTCTCCCAGCCTCCCCTACCCTCCCCTCTCCTAGTCTCCCCTTCCCTCCTCCTCTCCTTTCCTCTCCCAGTCTCCCCTTCCCTCCTCCTCTCCTTTCCTCTCCCAGCCTCCCCTTCCCTCCCCTTCTAATAGTCTCCCCTTCCGCCCCCCTCTCCACCTGCTCTCCTAGCCTCCATTTCCCTCCCCCTCTCCTTCCCTCACCCAGCCTCCTCCTTTCCTCTCTCTTACCCAGAGTGCCTCTTCCGTTTCCCTCACCCAGCCTCCACTTCCCTCTCTCTCTGCCCTCCCCCTCTCCTTCCCTCTCCCTCACCCAGCCTCCCCCTTCCCTCTCCTTCAGTCTCCCTTATCTAGCCTCCCCCTTGCCTCTCCTTCAGTCTCCCTCACCCAGCCTCCTCCTTGCCTCTCCCCCTCTCACAGTCTCTCCCTTCCTTCCCAGCTAACGATTCTAGGGAGAGAGAGAAGGTTTTTGTAATGTTCCCCTAATGTTTGAGTGTCCAGTTTTCAGTTAGTAAGGGGGAATATTCCGTAACCGTTTACTTGACACCCAGCGTCATCACACATTATGATACAATCATAACCATGTCATAATATGTCAGAAAAACGGACGTAACTTGTTATAACCTGTTATAATATGGCCATAACACTGTCATGAGACATATGTTATTTTATGGCTGGTTATGACACCTACATTTCAAATTTCAAATTTATTTATTTATTTATTACATCAGCTGATATCTCAAAGTGCTGTACAGAAACCCCAGAAACCCCGCCTAAAGCCCCAAACAGCAAGCAGTGCAGGTGTGTAACGGCAGCCTTCCTCCTCTTCACGAGAAGAGAAGGTGTAACAGGGATCGGACCAACACGCAGCGTAGCCAGTGCTCAACATGTTTAATAAAACGAAACTGTGAACACTTACAACGATACAAAATAACAAAATGTGGCAAACCGATACAGCCCTATCTGGGGCAGAGAAGTCACAAAGACAGGAAACAACCACCCACAATCCCCAACACAAAACAAGCCACCTATATATGATTCCCAATCAGAGACAACACAAAACACCTGCCTCTGATTGAGAACCATATTAGGCCAAACATAGAAACGGACAAACTAGACACACAACATAGAATGCCCACCCAGCTCACGTCCTGACCAACACTAAAACAAGCACAACACACAAGAACTATGGTCAGAACGTGACAAGGTGTAGAAGCACAGTACATAAAGTACATACATTTACATTATACATTGTAGCTGTGCACACATTGATGTCAGACATGTACCCAACCCAATGCTCTGTTTCTGATGACTGGGATGAATGTAGGAGCAGATTACAGGAGCAGGACCAGACTGATGACTGATATGTGACTGATGACTGATATAAGGTCATGTACGTGATAGGCCTGTCTGGCTTATATGATTATGATGGTCAAAATGCTTCATGACAGTGTCATAAAAGTGTATTTTCTACAAGTTATTTAAAATATGATGAAAAAACACATTACTGTAAAGAATTCATTACAACAACAATAAAGGATTTAAGAAACACATTTTCAAACGAAAGGAAACTTCTTGGCAGGGAAAAAAACAAAATTTGAATGAATGTGGGTTTTGACACTCTTGTGTAGGTGTCATAACCAGCCATAAAATAACGCATAACATGTCACAACAGGTGTAAATACACTACATGGTCAAAAGTATGTAGACATCCTTTCAAAATAGTGGATGAAACGGGTTTCCATGGCCGAGCAGCCGGAACACAAGCCTAAGGTCACCATGCTCAATGGCAAGCGACGGCTGGAGTGATATAAATCTCACCACCATTGGACTCTGGATCAGTGGAAACGCCTTCTCTGGAGTGATGAATCACGCTTCATTATCTGGCAGTCTGATGGACAAATCTGGGTTTCGTGGATGCCAGGAGAACGCTACCTGCCCCAATGCGTAGTGCCAACTGTAAAGTTTGGTGGAGGAGGAATAATGGTCTGGGGCTGTTTTTCATGATTTGGGCTTCGCCCCTTAGTTCCAGTGAAGGGAAATCTTAAAGCTACAGCATACAATGACATTCTAGATGATTCTGTGCTTCCAACTTTGTGGCAACAGTTGGGGGAAGGCCCTTTCCTGATTCAGCACAACAATGCCCCCCGTGCACAAAGCGAGGTCAATACAGAAATGGTTTGTCGCGATTGGTGTGGAAGAACTTGACTGGTCTCCACAGAGCCCTGACCTCAACCCCATCGAACACCTTCACCCAACATCAGTGCCCGACCTCACTAATGCTCTTGTGGCTGAATGGAAGCAAGTCCCCCGCAGCAATGTTCCAAAATCTAGCGGAAAGCGTTACCTGAAGAGAGGAGGCTGTTATAGCGCAAAGGGGGGACCAGGTCCATATTAATTCCCATAATGTGTTATGACACTGGGTGTCACGTAAAGTGTTAGTGAATATTCACTATCTATACTCTCTCTACCCCACCTGAGAACCTGTTTAGCTTGTGTTAAGATTTAGGAGAACATTCCTTTAATGTTAAACTGAACGTACCCAGAACGTTGTTACCATCCTCTCATAACCATGCTCCCGTAATATTAATGTCCCAGATACGTACCCAGAACGTTGTTACCATCCTCTCATAACCATGCTCCCGTAATATTAATGTCCTAGATACGTATCCAGGTTTCTGTGGGGGTTTTAGAAGAATATTCCACCAACGTCCAACGACTCTAAAGTGAACGTTCTCTAAAATTGTGGGAACGTTTGTTGTTAGCTGGGCTCTCCCTCACCCAGCCTCCCCCTTCCCTCTCCCTCCCTCATCCAGCCTCCCCCTTCCCTCTCCCTCCCTCTCCCAGCCTCCCCTTCCCTCTCCCTCCCTCACCTAGTCTCCCCTTCGCGCTCCCTCCCTCACCCAGCCTCCCCTTCCCTTCCCTCCCTCACCCAGCCTCCCCCTTCCCTCCCTCACCCAGCCTCCCCTTCCCTCCCTCACCTAGCCTCCCCCTTCCCTCCCCTCTCCCTCCCTTCTCCCTCCCTCACCTAGCCTCCACATCGCACTCCCTCACTCACCTAGCCTCTCCTTCCCTCTCCCTCCCTCACCCAGGCTCCCCCTTCCCTCTCCCTCCCTCACCCAGCCTCCCCCTTCTGTCTCCCTCACCCAGCCTCCCCTTTCTGTCTCCCTCACCCAGACTCCCCACAGAATCAGAAAGAGGTGTACCCAGCTGCCCGCCTGCCCAGACTTCCTGCTTGATTAAACGAGGTCACACAGCGAGCAGAGAGCAGAGAGGAGGGTAGTCAGTGTCTATTCTAGCAGTAGGACTATTTATTCAGCCCATCTCAATTATGTCATGAACCCCAGTCCTCCACCAGCCAGGGGTCTGCTCAACAGGATTTAAATAAAATAGATTTCATAACAGATTCACATTCAGGTTCATTATAATGATACGTGAGATTTATTATGATAATACATGAGTCCTATTTTTGGGAGATAATATTTTGGATTATGGTGTTTCATTTGAATGATATTTAGATAATATTTTAATTTGGGATATGGCGTATTCTCCAATCATTCCGTATCAAGTTCTATCGCCTATCTATTTCCTGTTTAACTTCAGTTGAGAGACTGTTCTGATTGTAAGGTCTAACATATGGAATTTTTTTAAGATCATACCAAGGATAATTTAGCTCTTTGATTTAGAATTTTAGTATAAAAAGCAAACATTGAATTTGGCCTTACTGCTATTAGCCAACAGAAACACATTGAATAACAGATGGTCCTTACTGCTATTAGCCAATAGAAACACATTGAATAACAGGTAGTCCTTACTGCTATTAGCCAATAGAAACACATTGAATAACAGATTCACTACATGGTGTCACGGCTCCTCCTCTGCAGTGCAGGGGGCGGTTCCTCCTGCAGGCAGAGGAGGGTCGTTAGTGATTGGAGCCACCTGGGCTCAGGGTATAAAACTGCTTCACTAATCACCTCTCTCTCTCTCTGCTCCTCCAGGTATGCTCATGATTTGTTTGTTCCTTTGTAGTTTTGCATAGTTTTCACTCAGTCATGTTCACACACACAGATTCACGCATCCATGCACTTCACATACACCTTACATTATGATACTTCCACACCTCATTCCTTTTTCTTAGTTTAAGTTAATAGTTTGTTGTAGAATAAAGAACCTTTTTAAATTGGCCTATACCTGTTCGTGTCCCCTCATTTTTGTCACAGGCTATGAGCCGGCTTGTGACAAGTGGGGGCTCATCCGGGATAGTAGTTAACTTGGGTTAGTTTAGTTCAGATTGCCAATTTTTTTTGTTTGAGGGGAAGTTTTGGTTGGGCCAATTTTGTTGAGAGCGTTTAGAGCCATGTGTTCTTTTGGTTCAGTTAGCTTGGTAGCTAAGCAATTCACTCTGTGTTTTTCTGGGTTTTGTTCAGGTGGGAGTCCTCTCCTGTTCAGGCTTATCAGCGAGTCTCAATAGGAGGCTTGTGGTGTTTTTGTTTTAGGTGGCAGTGAACGTGGGTAGAGCATCCCTTTCCCTTTTCCCCTACATCGGCTCGGGAGCACCTCCGTGGTTATGGGAGGGGGCCGCCAGTTTCTGGTTGTCTTTTCCACTCCACTGGTTTTGTGTGCATAAAACCCCACCACATGTGACTGCACAAAGACCAGGGCCAGTTAGTTAGTCGTTTTTGGAGGATAGTGGGGTGTGGCTCCTGTCCTTGAACCCAGACTGACAGCAGGTGAGTTGTGTTTTTTTGGAGCATTTGTAATAGTTGTATTGGTTGAGGAAAATGTCTTCCATTTTGAGTAGTTTTGTTCAAGCTCCTTCAGAGGTAGCCTTAGAGTTGTGTACTAAGGAGCAGTTAATTGAAATTGCTGAATATTATCAGATTGAGATTGTTGATAAAAAATTTAAGAGACTTAAAATTAGCTTAAAGCAGGGTCTTAGGGAAATGGGTGTTTTTGGCGGTCAGTCTGCTAGTAGTGAGGGTGCAAGTTCAGTCTAGCCCTTCAACTTTTGAGCAGCAGAGGGAACTGTTGCAAATGCAGTTAGAGAGAGAGCGATTGAGAAATGCTAATAGACCAGAAAGACTACCACAGTTTGATGTTTCACAGAATCTTCGTTTGTTGCCTAAATTTGATGAGTCGGATCCAGACACATACTTTACTTTATTTGAGCGTATTGCGGAAGCTAGAGCTTGGTCAGATTTGGACATGACTATGTTGCAATGTGTACTTACAGGTAAAGCACGTGAGGCTTTTGCAGCACTGAGTGTAGCTGACAGTGAAGTTTTTGCTAAAGTTAAATCAGAAGTTTTGAAGGTCTATGAGCTTGTGCCAGAGGCATATCGTCAACGTTTTCGTTACAGGAAAAAGTTAGATTCACAAACCTATTCTGAGTTTGTTTGTGATTTGACTTCTGCATTTAATCGTTGGTGTACAGCTTCTGAAGTTAGTACTTTTGAGGGTCTGTCTAATTTGATTGTGTTAGAACAGTTCAAAAATTCTGTGTCTGACCAGGTTGCTACATCCCGGATGAGCCCCCACTTGTCACAAGCCGGCTCATAGCCTGTGACAAAAATGAGGGGACACGAACAACGGGTATAGGCCAATTTAAAAAGGTTCTTTATTCTACAACAAACTATTAACTTAAACTAAGAAAAAGGAATGAGGTGTGGAAGTATCATAATGTAAGGTGTATGTAAAGTGCATGGATGTGTGAATATGTGTGTGTGAACATGACTGAGTGAAAACTATGCAAAACTACAAAGGAACAAACAAATCATGAGCATACCTGGAGGACCAGAGGTGATTAGTAAGCAGTTTTATACCCTGAGCCCAGGTGGCTCCAATCACTAACGACCCTCCTCTGCCTGCAGGAGGAACCGCCCCCTGCACTGCAGAGGAGGAGCCGTGACAGATAGTCAAAACATAAATGACTGTATCTGAGAGACGCAAGACAGCTCAGTAAATGATTAAAGAAATGTTTAACCTATATTTAACCCCTGTTTCTAGGGCACTAAAGTACTTCCATATACTGTATACTTCCATCAATGTATTGAACTGTTACCGTTCAGACCAGTCTTGTCAGCATCCTAGAGCAACTGTACTCGTTCGTCAGTCTCACATTTCTATAGTGGGGTTATATTAATGTGTTGTCCAAACTGTTCGGACGGCCATATGTGTTTCGTGAGAAGACCAATTTTCAAGATGTCTCCTTGTCTGATAAACACCACTGTAGCTCTGTCATATTCCACCGCAGATGTGGAAGGCCAACGTTGGTGGATGCTGTAGATTGAGACGCAGCCATACAACAAAAATACGATATCTCTAGCTTAAACAGACCGCTTAACCAACACCCACCGGCCATTCAATCCCTGCACACCCTCCGCTCTCCTCTGAGATCCCTTTGCTGACTGCACTGCCCTTCTCTCCATACGAGGACAGGAGAGTGCCTCCAGTCTATTTCTGAAAGAGTCTCCAGCACTGGATCAGAGGCGAAGTCCCTCACTAGTCTTAATTAACTTCCAAAAAACAACAATTCTTATCCACTTCATTTTTATTTAACTAGGCAAGTCAGTTAAGAACAAATTCTTATTTACAATGACGGCCTAACCCAGACGACGCTGGGCCAATTGTACACCGCCCTATGGGACTCTCAATCACGGTCGGCTGTGATGGAGCCTGGATTCGAACCAGGGACTGCAGTGACGCCTCTTGCACTGAGATGCCAGTGGCTTAGACCTCTGTACCACTCGGGAGCCCATCAGATATCTCCTAAATGCTTCTCACATATCTCACATATCATATCCACTCTGTCCACTCATATCCACTCTGTACTGAGCTGCAGAAACTCAATTGGAAATGCAAATGATAAATCAATGTCATGTTTACAATTCCTTTTCCTAAATGGGTAAACATATTTTGTGATACAATTCAAACCGAAAAGCGAAACCCCGCCCACAGTGTTTGCTAATCAAAACAAGTCGAAAATGACATCGCAAATGAAATAGCAAAATGAAGCATTCTGATTGGTTATCGGAATTTGGTTGGATTTTGTTTTGACTGTATTAAACCACACAGAATATGGAAAATAATTGTCAGTTGATAATTATTTTTATTTTTGTCTCAGTTCATGCGGTCACAACAAGGAAATGAAATGGCAAACGTGAGAAATGATTAGTCATTTAAGCAATTACATTACATGTTTAAAAGTCTCAATGTTGTACTGGATAGTACCATGGAATTTAAATATTAAACATTATGCATACTCCATCGTGCAAATGATCATGGAATATACTACTTTGAATTGTATCTCAAAACGTGCATACCCATTTAGGAAAAGGAATTGAAAACATGATATTGATTTATGCTCATTAGAATTAAATATCGAATTGAGTGGCTCACAGACTTCCGTACTCATATACCCTTGATCTCACATACTGTGGTGACAATAATACCATGTCTTAACATTAACAATACTACTACTACCATGTCTTACCATTAACAATACTACCACCATGTCTTACCATTAACAATACTACCACCATGCCTTAACATCAATAATACTACCACCATGTCTTAACATTAATAATACTACTACCATGTCTTACCATTAACAATACTACTACCACCATGTCTTAACATTAACAATACTACTACCATGTCTTAACCTTAACAATACTACCACCACCATGTCTTAACATTAATAATACTACCACCATGTCTTAACATTAACAATACTACTACTACCATGTCTTAACATTAACAATACTACTACCACCATGTCTTAACATTAACAATACTACTACCACCATGTCTTAACAATAACAATACTACTACCACCATGTCTTAACAATAACAATACTACTACCACCATGTCTTAACATTAACAATACTACCACCATGTCTTAACATTAACAATACTACTACCATGTCTTAACCTTAACAATACTACCACCGCCATGTCTTAACATTAACAATACTACCACCATGTCTTAACATTAACAATACTACTACCACCATGTCTTAACATTAACGATACTACCACCATGTCTTAACATTAACAATACTACTACCATGTCTTAACCTTAACAATACTACCACCACCATGTCTTAACATTAACAATACTACCACCATGTCTTAACATTAACAATACTACTACTACCATGTCTTTACATTAACAATACTACCACCATGTCTTAACATTAACAATACTACTACCACCATGTCTTAACAATAACAATACTACTACCACCATGTCTTAACAATAACAATACTACTACCACCATGTCTTAACATTAACAATACTACCACCACCATGTCTTAACATTAACAATACTACCACCACCATGTCTTAACATTAACAATACTAACACCACCATGTCTTAACCTTAACAATACTACCACCACCATGGTTTAACCTTAACAATACTACCACCATGTCTTAACATTAACAATACCACCACCATGTCTTAACATTAACAATACTACTACCACCATGTCTTAACATTAACAATACTACTACCATGTCTTAACATTAACAATACTACTACCATGTCTTAACCTTAACAATACTACCACCATGTCTTAACATTAACAATACTACCACCACCATGTCTTAACATTAACAATACTACTACCATGTCTTAACATTAACAATACTACTACCATGTCTTAACCTTAACAATACTACTACCATGTCTTAACATTAACAATACTACTACCATGTCTTAACATTAACAATACTACTACCACCATGTCTTAACATTAACACTACTACCGCCATGTCTTAACATTAACAATACTACTACCATGTCTTAACATTAACAATACTACCACCATGTCTTACCATTAACAATACTACTACCACCATCTCTTAACATTAACAATACTACCACCATGTCTTAACATTAACAATACTACTACCACCATGTCTTAACATTAACAATACTACTACCACCATGTCTTACCATTAATAATACTACCACCATGTCTTAACCTTAACAATACTACCACCACCATGTCTTAACCTTAACAATACTACTACCACCATGTCTTACCATTAACAATAATACTACCACCATGTCTTAACCTTAACAATACTACTACCACCATGTCTTAAAATTAACAATAATACTACCACCATGTCTTAACATTAACAATACTACCACCACCATGTCTTAACATTAACAATACTACTACCACCATGTCTTAACATTAACAATACTACCACCATGTCTTAACATTAACAATACTACTATCATGTCTTAACCTTAACAATACTACCACCATGTCTTAACATTAACAATACTACCACCACCATGTCTTAACATTAACAATACTACTACCATGTCTTAACATTAACAATACTACTACCATGTCTTAACATTAACAATACTACTACCATGTCTTAACATTAACAATACTACTACCATGTCTTAACATTAACAATACTACTACCATGTCTTAACATTAAAAATACTACCACCATGTCTTAACATTAACAATACTACTACCATGTCTTAACATTAACAATACTACCACCATGTCTTACCGTTAACATTACTACTACCACCATGTCTTAACATTAACAATACTACTACCACCATGTCTTACCATTAACAATACTACCACCATGTCTTAACATTAACAATACTACTACCACCATGTCTTAACATTAACAATACTACTACCACCATGTCTTACCATTAACAATACTACCACCATGTCTTAACCTTAACAATACTACCACCATGTCTTAACATTAACAATACTACTACCACCATGTCTTAACATTAACAATACTACTACCACCATGTCTTACCATTAACAATACTACCACCATGTCTTAACCTTAACAATACTACCACCACCATGTCTTAACCTTAACAATACTACTACCACCATGTCTTACCATTAACAATACTACTACCACCATGTCTTAACCTTAACAATACTACTACCACCATGTCTTAACATTAACAATACTACTACCACCATGTCTTAACATTAACAATACTACTACCACCATGTCTTAACATTAACAATACTACTACCACCATGTCTTAACATTAACAATACTACTACCACCATGTCTTACCATTAACAATACTACCACCATGTCTTAACATTAACAATACTACTACCACCATGTCTTAACATTAACAATACTACTACCACCATGTCTTACCATTAACAATACTACCACCGTGTCTTAACCTTAACAATACTACCACCATATCTTAACATTAACAATACTACTACCACCATGTCTTAACATTAACAATACTACCACCATGTCTTAACCTTAACAATACTACCACCACCATGTCTTAACCTTAACAATACTACTACCACCATGTCTTACCATTAACAATACTACTACCACCATGTCTTAACCTTAACAATACTACTACCACCATGTCTTAACATTAACAATACTACTACCACCATGTCTTAACATTAACAATACTACTACCACCATGTCTTACCATTAACAATACTACTACCACCATGTCTTACCATTAACAATACTACTACCACCATGTCTTAACCTTAACAATACTACTACCACCATGTCTTAACCTTAACAATACTACTACCACCATGTCTTAACATTAACAATACTACTACCACCATGTCTTAACATTAACAATACTACTACCACCATGTCTTACCATTAACAATACTACTACCACCATGTCTTACCATTAACAATACTACTACCACCATGTCTTAACCTTAACAATACTACTACCACCATGTCTTAACATTAACAATACTACTACCACCATGTCCTAACCTTAACAATACTACTACCACCATGTCTTAACATTAACAATACTACTACCACCATGTCTTAACATTAACAATACTACCACCATGTCTTAACATTAACAATACTACTACCACCATGTCTTACCATTAACAATACTACCACCATGTCTTAACCTTAACAATACTACCACCATGTCTTAACATTAACAATACTACTACCACCATGTCTTAACATTAACAATACTACTACCACCATGTCTTACCATTAACAATACTACCACCATGTCTTAACCTTAACAATACTACCACCACCATGTCTTAGCCTTAACAATACTACTACCACCATGTCTTACCATTAACAATACTACTACCACCATGTCTTAACCTTAACAATACTACTACCACCATGTCTTAACATTAACAATACTACTACCACCATGTCTTACCATTAACAATACTACCACCGTGTCTTAACCTTAACAATACTACCACCATATCTTAACATTAACAATACTACTACCACCATGTCTTAACATTAACAATACTACCACCATGTCTTAACCTTAACAATACTACCACCACCATGTCTTAACCTTAACAATACTACTACCACCATGTCTTACCATTAACAATACTACTACCACCATGTCTTAACCTTAACAATACTACTACCACCATGTCTTAACATTAACAATACTACTACCACCATGTCTTAACATTAACAATACTACTACCACCATGTCTTACCATTAACAATACTACTACCACCATGTCTTAACCTTAACAATACTACTACCACCATGTCTTAACCTTAACAATACTACTACCACCATGTCTTAACATTAACAATACTACTACCACCATGTCTTAACATTAACAATACTACTACCACCATGTCTTACCATTAACAATACTACTACCACCATGTCTTACCATTAACAATACTACTACCACCATGTCTTAACCTTAACAATACTACTACCACCATGTCTTAACATTAACAATACTACTACCACCATGTCTTAACCTTAACAATACTACTACCACCATGTCTTAACATTAACAATACTACTACCACCATGTCTTAACATTAACAATACTACTACCACCATGTCTTAACATTAACAATACTACCACCACCATGTCTTAAGAAATTGCGCAGCAAAACCGTTGAGACTATTCTTGCCTGAAGGAGACGCCTCAGAACCCTATTTACCTGATTTATTTCCTATATCTGATTACATGTCTGAAGAAGACGATGATAATCCATGACACTGAGGTAAAAACGTTAAGTTCATGGTGGCCTACCATCGTGGGTTTTTTTTTTTCCTTTCTTCTTTTGTTCAATGAAAATACCTTGTAAGTTATTTTCCATTAGGTTGAGAATTAGTCTCAAAAGGGAGGAAATGTGGTGGAGAATTACATTATTAGTCATGCTATCCCGTGTTTTTCCTGCTTAAAGAATAGTCTCTTGTTATATGTTAGGGTTTTTTATAACCTGATACAAACTTGGTGTGACTCAGTCATAAGACTGGGTCTCTTGGTGTGACTCAGTCATGAGACTGGGTCTCTTGGTGTGACTCAGTCATAAGACTGGGTCTCTTGGTGTGACTCAGTCATGAGACTGGGTCTCTTGGTGTGACTCAGTCATAAGACTGGGCTTACAGCTAAGAGACGTTTGGGTGTAACTGCAACACATGAAATCCCGTGGGTTTACTATCAACAGAAAGTCACATGTGTGGAACCTTGCAGAAAGGAGCACCAGATAGTGTGTGTTGTTGTGAATGCTGTTAGACGGCTGTGCCCTCGGGCTATCAACCTTGTGGTATCTTAAAGTCTGCATAGACAACCAATTACCTTTTACACACAATCTGCCGACTGACAAGTATACAGAAAGGGGTTATGTTTTCTCTACTAAAGCAGAGACCCGGCTATGTTTGTTAAGCTTTCAACTCTGAACCATTCTTGGTGATGTTGATTGCTTCATTTTTGCAAATCTTATAATTAAGCTGTTGTTGGAAGAATCTACAGTCTCTCTCTTCCTCTAGAATTTCCCTGACAATATACTGCCACCATTAGTCACAACATGTTAGAGATGTCATATACTCTGGCTATGCTGCCACCACTAGTCACAATGAGTTAGCCTGGGCAATAATAGCCTACATCTAAATGTCCCAATACAACAAGTTCTTGGCATTGCATTGGTAAAACAGGAGAAGCACAGGAAAAGGACCTTGGATAGAGGACCACTGAGAAGAATGAGTGGGTCTTTTGTGGTCCTCACCTTAATTCAATCTACAAGGTCTAAACATAGCTCTGTTGTTGAGGAGGGATACTACATCAATGCAGTACTTAGGCTCCATCTCATTTACCAAACCAACACACACATGCCGGGAACGCACGCGTGAACACACGCACACAGACACACACACACACAAACATGCCGGGAACGCACGCGTGAACACACGCACACAGACGCACACACACACAAACATGCCGGGAACGCACGCGTGAACACACGCACACACAGACACACACAGAGAGAGAGAGAGAGACACACACACACACAGACACACACACACAAACATGCCGGGAACGCACGCGTGAACACACGCACACAGACACACACACAAACATGCCGGGAACGCACGCGTGAACACACGCACACACAGACACACACACACACACATGCCAGGAACGCACGCGTGAACACACGCACACACAGACACACACAGAGAGAGAGACACACACACACACAGTACATGCACACACGCACATTACACACACACACACACACACACACACACACACACACACACACACACACACACACACACACACACACACACACACACACACACACACACACACACACACACACACACACACACACACACACATACACACACACACACACAAGCACCTGCATGTTATTAAGTGTAGCAATTGAAAGGCAATTTAGAAAATGAAAGCAGCTCATGTGTTAATGGAATGAATGTGTCCAGTGAGCATGAAGAGGGTTATGATGAGGCCTTTTCTAGTGGTAATACAGTCTGCCACAATCCCACGACACCTGGCTAGATCCAACAGGTGGGATCTAGCAAAGTCCTCTCACTCAGTACACTGTACTAACTGCAGAATGTAGAAAGAAAATAACAATCACAGAGATATCACAATGACAATCACAGATATATCAACATAACAATCACAGAGTTATCACAATGACAATCACAGATATATCACAATAACAATCAGAGATATCACAATAACAATCAGAGATATCACAATAACAATCAGAGATATCACAATAACAATCACAGAGATATCACAATGACAATCACAGAGATATCACAATGACAATCACAGAGATATCACAATGACAGATATATCACAAAAACAATCACAGAGATATCACAATGACAATCACAGAGATATCACAATGACAATCACAGAGATATCACAATGACAATCACCGAGATTTCACAATAACAATCAGAGATATCACAATGACAATCACCATCCTACACAGAGCTCTCTTACTATAAATTGCACACACGTTGGAACACACACACTGAAAAACATGCGCATACACACACAAAAACACGTGTGTGGGAGCCGGTAATGCAATGATAACATTTTCCACAACTGTGCAGCCTTAACATGTTATTCACACGTTCTACATTTAATTAAATAGATACTTAGATGGATCATCTCTAATGTCCATTACATACTTTACGACAGTACATCTCAAAAATGGCATACATTATTATCTTATAGCATAGCAGGGTTTTGTTGCTGTCACACACGCTGTCACACACACACTGTCATAGACTCTGTCATATACACTGTCATAGACGCTGTCATACACGATGTCACACACGCTGTCACACACGCTGTCACACAGAGGGAAGTGCCAGAGAATGAGAAAGCTGGTATGTTAAACTTTCTAATTCCATATTCCATCTCTGGCCTGCTGTTGATCACCATGGAGACACACACCTGCCCACACGCACACGCGCACACACATGCACACATTCACGCCCGCGCGCACACACAGCGTAGGGGGATGAAGTGTGTTGTGTAGTTTAAATACAGTGGGGGAAACAATCGATACAGTGACATATCGCAATATTATTTTGGAAGATATTATATTGATTCTTTAACTCCAAGTATTGATTTGTAAAAATTATTATACATACTGAGTATAGACTGAGAATAACAAACATTAGGAACAAATAATTGTTGTAAATAACATTTAAAAATCCTTCTCCCCTTCATCAACACTGATTGAAGATGATTTAACAAGTTACATCAATAAGGGATCATAGCTTTCACCTGGATTCACCTGGTCAGTAAATGTAATGGAAAGAGCAGGAGTCTTTAATGTTTTGTACACTCAGTGTATATACACCTGCCCTCGGTGATTATTCCAACTTTTTTCTTCTTTTGGCTCTATACTTCAAAATGTTGAATTAGATATCAAACAGTGATTGTGAGGTTAAAGTGCAGACTGTCAGCTTTAATTTGAGGGTATTTTCATACATATCGGTTGAAGTATTTAGAAATTACAGCACTTTTTGTACATAGTCCAATTTAGGTAGATCCAAGAAGATGGCGTAGCAGTCGGACGTGTCTTTGTCATGTCCTGTCCCGTGTAAATAGTCTTCGTATTTTTCGTGTACATTTCGTATATATTTTAATTTCACTTTCCATCTAGGAACTGAATATACATTCCTACATTCCGCCTCACCCAATGTGGTACGGACCTGCTATTTTTTTATACTTTAGAACCGTAACCCCAATCAGAAGCTAGCCAGATAACTAGCTACTAGCTAGTAGTCAGTTAGCCACTGCTGCGGTCTTCACCCTCAACTCGGACACAGCCAGCTTCAATACCGGGCCAATACCTGCCAGTCTGCAAGCGCGATATCAACCCAGAGCATATAGGACTGCTTTTTCTCTACCACATCACCGGATTCCTGACGCAAGCTCTGGACAATTACACCGTATCATCACAGCTAGCTAGCTGCAACCGAGTGGCTACTACTGGCTAACACCTCTGTCCCGAAGCAAGCACCAGTTAGCCTTGAGCTAGCCTCGAGCTAGGCCCATCTGCCGGCTAGCTGAAGAGGTCTACCAGCGAATTCTTGGGCTACAATACCAGCTACAAGCTAATTTAGCCATTTTTTTTTTTTTTTTTTGCCGCTGCTAGTAGCTTTTACCTTCTGCACAGACACCAGCCCTGTTATTAGCCTGGATATTACTCACCAATTTACCAGCACCGGACTGTCTCTCGACAACAACGCCGGATTCCTGCCGTAATCCCTGAGCCACTACTTCTGATCCTCACAGCTAGCTTGCAGCTAGCGCTGCTAGCGCCACTGCCACGAAGCTAGCACCAGTTAGCAAACACAATTCTACAATTCACAACCTCTCTTTCGCCATCGCCATCTGGCTTGGATTCTCTGTCGACACGACCACGTCTGAGCAGACCCCCTCCGTCTGAGCAGACCACCCCCCGGGCTACTAACTTTAAACGCCGCGTGCTAGCTTAGTGGAGGCCTCCCTGCTCCATCTACGGCTGCCCCCTGGACACTATGATCACTTGGCTACATAGCTGATGCATGCTTGACTGTCCATTAATTCACGGTACTCCATTCTGTTTATTTGTGTTTTATCTGTCGGCTCTGTGCTTTAACTCAGGATCTGTGTGTAGTTAATCCGACCCTCTCTGCCTAGTCGTCGCCATTTTTACCTGTTGTTGCTGTGTTAGACTAGCACCCTGTTATTGCTGCTGTTATCTTACCTGTTGTTTTAGCTAGCTCTCCCAATCAAGACCTGCAATCACTTTATGCCTTATTGTATGTCTCTCTCAAATATCAATATGCCTTGCATACTGTTGTTCAGGCTAGTTATCATTATCATTGTTTTGGTTTGCAATGGACCCTGTAGTTCCACTCTCCGTACCTCTGATACCTCCTTGGTCCCACCCCCCACACATGCGGTGACCTCACCCATTGAGACCAGCATGTCCAGAGATACAACCTCTCTTATCATCACCCAGTGCCTGGGCTTGCCTCCGCTGTACCCACGCCCCACCATACCCCTGTCTGCACATTATGCCCAGAATCTATTCTACCACGCCCATAAATCTGCTCCTTTTATTCTTTGTCCCCAACGCTCTAGGCGACCAGTTTTGATAGCCTTTAGCCGCACCCTCATCCTACTACTCCTCTGTTCCTCGGGTGATGTGGAGGTAAACCCAGGCCCTGCATGTCCCCAGTCACCCTCATTTGTTGACTTCTGTGATCGAAAAAGCCTTGGCCTCATGCATGTCAACATCAGAAGCCTCCTCCCTAAGTTTGCCTTACTCACCGCTTTAGCACACTCTGCCAACCCTGATGTCCTTGCCGTGTCCGAATCCTGGCTTAGGAAGGCCACCAAAAATTCTGAGATTTCCATACCCAACTATAACACTTTCCGTCAAGATAGAACTGCCAAAGGGGGAGGAGTTGCAATCTACTGCAGAGATAGCCTGCAAAGTTCTGTCATACTTTCCAGGTCTATGCCCAAACAGTTCGAACTTCTAATTTTAAAAATTAATCTCTCCAGAAATAAGTCTCTCACTGTTGCCGCCTGCTACCGACCCCCCTCAGCTCCCAGCTGTGCCCTGGACACCATCTGTGAATTGATCGCTCCCCATCTAGCTTCAGAGTTTGTTCTGTTAGGTGACCTAAACTGGGATATGCTTAACACCCCGGCAGTCCTACAATCCAAGCTTGATGCCCTCAATCTCACACAAATCATCAAGGAACCCACCAGGTACAACCCTAAATCCGTAAACATGGGCACCCTAATAGACATTATCCTGACCAACCTGCCCTCCAAATACACCTCTGCTGTCTTCAATCAAGATCTCAGCGATCACTGCCTCATTGCCTGTATCCGCCACGGGTCCGCGGTCAAACGACCACCCCTCATCACTGTCAAACGCTCCCTAAAACACTTCTGCGAGCAGGCCTTTCTAATCGACCTGGCCCGGGTACCCTGGAAGGATATTGACCTCATCCCGTCAGTTGAGGATGCCTGGTCATTCTTTAAATGTTACTTCCTCACCATATTAGACAAGCATGCTCCGTTCAAAAAATGCAGAACCAAGAACAGATATAGCCCTTGGTTCACTCCAGACCTGACTGCCCTCGACCAGCACAAAAACATCCTGTGGCGAACTGCAATAGCATCGAAGAGCCCCCGCGATATGCAACTGTTCAGGGAAGTCAGGAACCAATACACGCAGTCAGTCAGGAAAGCAAAGTCCAGCTTTTTCAAGCAGAAATTTGCATCCTGTAGCTCTAACTCCAAAAAGTTCTGGGATACTGTAAAGTCCATGGAGAACAAGAGCACCTCCTCCCAGCTGCTCACTGCACTGAGGCTAGGTAACACGGTCACCACCGATAAATCCGTGATAATCGAAGACTTCAACAAGCATTTCTCAATGGCTGGCCATGCCTTCCTCCTGGCGACTCCAACCTTGGCCAACAGCCCCGCCCCCTCCGCTGCTACTCGCCCAAGCCTCCCCAGCTTCTCCTTTACCCAAATCCAGATAGCAGATGTTCTGAAAGAGCTGGAAAACCTGGACCCATACAAATCAGCTGGGCTTGACAATCTGGACCCCCTATTTCTGAAACTGTCCGCCGCCATTGTCGCACCCCCTATCACCAGCCTGTTCAACCTCTCCTTCGTATCATCTGAGATCCCCAAGGATTGGAAAGCTGCCGCGGTCATCCCCCTCTTCAAAGGGGGAGACACCCTGGACCCAAACTGTTACAGACCTATATCCATCCTGCCCTGCCTATCTAAGGTCTTCGAAAGCCAAGTCAACAAACAGATCACTGACCATCTCGAATCCCACCGTACCTTCTCCGCTGTGCAATCCGGTTTCCGAGCCGGTCACGGGTGCACCTCAGCCACGCTCAAGGTACTAAACGATATCATAACCGCCATCGATAAAAGACATTACTGTGCAGCCGTCTTCATCGACCTGGCCAAGGCTTTCGACTCTGTCAATCACCATATTCTTATCGGCAGACTCAGTAGCCTCGGTTTTTCTAATGACTGCCTTGCCTGGTTCACCAACTACTTTGCAGACAGAGTTCAGTGTGTCAAATCGGAGGGCATGTTGTCCGGTCCTCTGGCAGTCTCTATGGGGGTACCACAGGGTTCAATTCTCGGGCCGACTCTTTTCTCTGTATACATCAATGATGTTGCTCTTGCTGCGGGCGATTCCCTGATTCACCTCTACGCAGACGACACCATTCTATATACTTCCGGCCCTTCCTTGGACACTGTGCTATCTAACCTCCAAACGAGCTTCAATGCCATACAACACTCCTTCCGTGGCCTCCAACTGCTCTTAAACGCTAGTAAAACCAAATGCATGCTTTTCAACCGTTCGCTGCCTGCACCCGCACGCCCGACTAGCATCACCACCCTGGACGGTTCCGACCTAGAATATGTGGACATCTATAAGTACCTAGGTGTCTGGCTAGACTGCAAACTCTCCTTCCAGATTCATATCAAACATCTCCAATCCAAAATCAAAGCAAGAATCGGCTTTCTATTCCGCAACAAAGCCTCCTTCACTCACGCCGCCAAACTTACCCTAGTAAAACTGACTATCCTACCGATCCTCGACTTCGGCGATGTCATCTACAAAATAGCTTCCAATACTCTACTCAGCAAACTGGATGCAGTTTATCACAGTGCCATTCGTTTTGTTACTAAAGCACCTTATACGACCCACCACTGCGACCTGTATGCCCTAGTCGGCTGGCCCTCGCTACATGTCCGTCGTCAGACCCACTGGCTCCAGGTCATCTACAAGGCTATGCTAGGTAAAGTGCCGCCTTATCTCAGTTCACTGGTCACGATGGCTACACCCACCCGCAACACGCGCTCCAGCAGGTGTATCTCACTGATCATCCCTAAAGCCAAAACCTCATTTGGACGCCTTTCCTTCCAGTTCTCTGCTGCCTGCGACTGGAACGAATTGCAAAAATCTCTGAAGTTGGAGACTTTTATCTCCCTCAACAACTTTAAAAATCTGCTATCCGAGCAGCTAACCGATCGCTGCAGCTGTACATAGTCCATCTGTAAACTACCCACCCAATTTACCTACCTCACCCCCCATACTGCTTTTATTTATTTACTTTTCTGCTCTTTTGCACACCAGTATCTCTTCTTGCACATGATCATCTGATGATTTATCACTCCAGTGTTAATCTGCTAAATTGTAATTATTCGATTTATTGCCTACCTCATGCCTTTTGCACACATTGTATATAGATTCTCTTTTTTTCTACCATGTTATTGACTTGTTTATTGTTTACTCCATGTGTAACTCTGTGTTGTCTGTTCACACTGCTATGCTTTATCTTGGCCAGGTCGCAGTTGCAAATGAGAACTTGTTCTCAACTAGCCTACCTGGTTAAATAAAGGTGAAATAAAAAAAAAAAAAAAAAGGGGAGCAAATGTATTTATTTGGACAAATTCACTTATATGTGTTAAAGTAGTAAAGTATCAGGTGAAGTATTTGGTCCTGTATTCATAGCACACAATGACTACATCAAGCTTGTGACTCCACAAATTTGTTAGACGCATTTGCTGTTTGTGTTGGTTTCAGATTATCTTGTGCCCAATAGAAATTAATGGTAAATTTATGTATTGTGTTATTTTGAAGTCACTTTTATTTTAAATGAGAACAGAATATGTTTCTAAACACTTCTACACGAACGCTACCATCATTACAGAAAAGAGAGGTTAGCATGTCATGGTAAGTCATCAAAGGTAAGGGAATATTTCTAATGCTATTTCTGACTTATGTTGACTCCAACATGGCGGATATCTTCTTGGGTTGTGTTGGTCTCTGAGCGTCGTACTCAGATTATTGCAAGGTTTGCTTTTTCCATAAAGTTTTTTTTAAATCTGACAGCGGTTGCATTAAGAACAAGTGTATCTTTAATTCTATGTAAAACATGTATCTTTCATCAAAGTTTATGATGAGTATTTCTGTTATTTGATGTGGCTCTGCAATTTCTCCGGATATTTTGGAGGCATTTCTGAACATGGCGCCAATGTAAACTGAGATTTTTGGATATAAATATGCACATTATCGAACAAAACATACATGTATTGTGTAACATGATGTCCTATGAGTGTCATCTGATGAAGATCATCAAAGGTTAGTGATTCATTTTATCTCTATTTCTGCTTTTTGTGACTCCTATCTTTGGCTGGGAAAATGGCTATGTGTTTTTTGGACTTGGCGGTGATCTAACATAATCATATGTTGTGTTTTCGCTGTAAAGCATTTTTTAAATCGGACACGATGGATAGATTAACAAGATGTTTATCTTTAAATTTGCTGTATTGGACTTGTTAATGTGTGAAAGTTACGTATTTCAACAACAACAAAAAAATAAATTCCCGCGCTGCCTTTTCAGCGGAATGCTGTCGAGGAGTTCCGCTAACGTGTGTCCTAGAAAGGTTAAAGGTCTTACTCACTTTGGCTGCGGAGAGCTTGATCATACAGTCTTCTGGAACAGCTGGTGCTCTCATGCATGTTTCAGTGTTATTTGCCTCGATGCGAGCAAAGAAGTAGTTAAGCTCGTCTGGTAAGCTCGTGTCACTGGGCAGCTCTCGGCTGTGCTTCCCTTTGTAGTCTTAAATGGTTTGCAAGCCCTGCCACATCCGACTAGCGTCAGAGCCGGTGTAGTATGATTCGATCTTAGTCCTGTATTGATGCTTTGCCTGTTTGACGGTTCGTCGGAGGGCATAGCTGGATTTCTTATAAGCTTCCAGGTTAGAGTCCCACTCCTTGAAAGCGGCAGCTCTAGCATTTAGCTCAGTGCGGATGCTGCCTGTAATCCATGGCTTCTGGTTGGGGTATGCACGTACAGTCACTGTGGGGACGACATCATCGATGCACTTATTGATGAAGCCAGTGACTGATGTGGTGTACTCCTCAATGCCATCGTAGGAATCCCGGAACATATTCCAGTCTGAGCAAAACAGTCCTGTAGCTTAGCATCTGATTAATTTGACCACATTTTTATTGATCTAGTCACTGGTGCTATACACACACACACACACACTGCACTTTAAACAAGTCATTTCAAATTGGAGTATAGAGCCAAAAGAAGAAAAAATGATTCACTGTCCCAATAATTACGGCATATTTTTTGTTGCTAGGTAGTATTAACCAACACTAGTCGGCTGTACCTGCACCAAAAGGCCGGTATTTTTCATCATATAGCTTGTTCTCCATCTTCTTTTTAAATAATGAGCCACCATGTTCTCAACACTTTTATTTCCCTGACTGATCATAACTCATTGTCTCATGCTCTCTCTCATCTCTCATCTCTCTGCAGCAGACATATATTGAGCAAATCTTGGAACATCAAATCACAATACATATGTGACCCGATGCCGCAAGTCATGACTTCACAGGTGTCACGCCCTGAACTTAGAGAGCCTTTTTATTTCTCTCTTTGGTTAGCGTGTGATATGGGTGGGCATTCTAGTTATCTATTTCTTTGTTGGTCGGGTATGGTTCCCAATCAGAGGCAGCTGTTTATCGTTGTCTCTGATTGGGAATCATACTTAGGCAGCCTTTTCCCACCTGTGTTTGTGGGATCTTGATTATTTATTTTCCATGAGTGTCTGTGTGCGCCACGGTTGCGTCACGTTCTGATTCTGTTTACCTGTTTTTTTTGTTAAAGGTTTCACTTTGATTAAAGATGTGGAATTACATGCACGCTGCGCCTTGGCTCATTTATGACAGCGAACGTGACAACAGGAGAGCTGTTTTTAAGAGCTGTTTTTTGTTTTTTGTTTTTTTAATCAAAATGCTTTTTTTGGCAGAAAAGACTTATCGAAAATGTGAACTTTCATATGCCTTAATTTCAAAATTGTAAATATGAATACAATTGTTAAATTACGAGCCTAGTTGGTTTAGCCACATTATAAGTGAGCAACCTTCCCACTAGCCATGATTGGCTGAGATAATGAGTGGGCTGGACATGCCGAGAGATGAGTTTGGATTGGTCTGCCATATAGCGCACGTCTGTCTATTAGAGCTGGTCAGTATGTCTATGTAATCGTGTCAAACACGGTGTTTTTTTTTACGTATCTTGTGGTAAAACTGCATAAACCTAATGTCAAGTTAAAGTGTACTGTTAGCTAGCTAACATTAGCTGGCTGGCTCGCTAGCTAAATTTATGTGTCTGCTCTCCAGTTTCTGGAGGACCGAGTTTTGAAATCAGTGGAATTCGAGTATGATAGCTTTGGAGATGGAGAAAACACCAGTCTGGATTACATCATCAAACTAAGGGCAACCATGCATGGCATCAGACAGGAGATGCGTCCAACCATGATGTATACTGGTAAAATAGTCTAGCTAGCTACATTTTCAGATATTACACATTTAAATTTTGACAGAGAGTGGTTTCATTTCAAGTGTACAGTTAGCTTGCTAAAGTTAGCTGGCTGGGTCACTAGCTAACGTTGTGTATGATCTTATTCTTCGTATCTCAGACACATTTGCTAGTTATAGGCATTGACATGGAGCATCAGGTAGCCTAGTGGTTAGAGCATTGGGCCAGTAACCCGATAGGTTGGTGGATTGAATCCCCGAGCTGAAAAGGTAAAAATCTATCATTCTGGCCCTGAACAAGTCAGTTAACCCACTGTTCCAAGGCCATCATTGTAAATAAGAATTTGTTCTTAACTGACTTGCTTCGTAAAATAAAGGTTAAATAAAGATAAATAAAAATAGAACCTGGTTGGTTAGCTACCTGCAGATTCATGCAGGGTAGAAACGTCATGAGTTGGGATTGCGGTCCATTGTTTAGCAAGCTACATGTCTTAATAAAAGACTCCTCTCTAATTTTGACAAAGTATTTTCATTTTAAGTTAGTGTACTGTTAGCTAGCCAGCTAACGTTAGCTGGCTGGCTCGCTAACTAACGTTACGTCATGCGTTGGGATTCATTGTTTACCTAGCTAGCTATCTAGCTACATTTCTTAACAGATGACTCTCGTCTAAGTGTGCCAGAGCACAGAATAACTGATACATTTTTGAATGCTCAACACCCGTTGAATATGTCCTGTGTCGGTAAACGTTGGCAAACAAAGCGTAATTCAATTGCTGCCAGCAGTACAGTTACAGTCACCAACGCTCTGGATAACATGTAAACAGCCTAACCAGTTCTGCTAGGGGGAGTATAATGGTCAGAGTGGGGTGTTCTCTCATTATGCGTCTGGAAGAAACTAGCCAATGTTAGCCAGTTAGCTTGGGTGCTTGACTGTCGTTGTGAGGTCAGAGCTTTCGGAACAACTCTACTCATTGGCCAGAGCATCCAGTGTGCACTCTGAACGCGAAACACTCTGAATTCAAGAAACGGACAATCTGACAGCACAGTTGTCTGGAAGTAGCTAGCCAGTTAGCTTGACTGGTGTTGTTAGTACATTCGGATCAACCCTTGAAGAGATGGGTGGGACTAAAAGCTAAGAGGCTGTGAACAATGCTGAATGGGTGTAGACAAAGAAGGGCTTTCCAATAGTAGTACAAAAAACATTGAAAGACGGTTTTCTCAAAAGTGAGTTTACAAGTTGATCAACTTTCAAAGCAGAATTACTTTCCCATTGTTTCCTCAACTGTAGTGTCTGATATACCATTTATCTAGCTCTGAGTCTCTACTTTTATCCTATGTAAAGAAACAGAAAATCAAATGTTGCTACATAAGACCGAATCCAGGTGGTGAATCACATATAATATCAGCACTTAGGTGATAATATCGTATCTTGAGGTCCCTGACAATTCCCACCCCTAATAGTGTCCTGCCGGTCTGCCTGCTGGTCAATCAGCTCAGCCTTAGCTGAGGTCTAATCTCCTGTTCTGAATTCTGACCCCAGGATGCTGCTCTACAAGACAAGCCTCAACACAATCATCTTATTCTCATCATGCAATAAGCACCATAATCTCCTCTCAGCTGCGTCTCAAATGGCACCCTATTCTCTACATAGTGCATTTACCTTCGACCAGGGCCTATAGTGCACTATGAAGGGAAAAGAGAGCTATTGGGACGCAGCATTGTCTCAGCTACGTCGTCTGCTCCTAACCGAAGCCTGTGGTACAGATGGGGATTAGAATCATTGTCTTTGACTTCAAAACAACAGAATGTTTTAGAACTTCAGATTCAAGGGGTTGAAATAGGTTCATAAACTCAGCAAAAAATAAATAAAACGTCCTCTCACTGTCAACTGCGTTTATTTTCACGTAACATGTGTAAATATTTGTATGAATATAACAAGATTCAACAATTCAGACATAAACTGAACAAGTTCCACAGACATGTGACTAACAGAAATGGAATAATGTGTCCCTGAACAAAGGGGGGGTCAAAATCAAAAGTTACAGCTAGTATCTGGTGTGGCCACCAGCTGCATTAAGTACTGCAGTGCATCTCCTCCTCATGGACTGCACCAGATTTGCCAGTTCTTGCTGTGAGATTTTACCCCACTCTTCCACCGACCATCACCCCTGGTGAGACAAAACCGCGACTCGTCAGTGAAGAGCACTTTTTGCCAGCCCTGTCTGGTCCAGCGACGGTGGGTTTGTGCTCATAGGCGACGTAGTTACCGGTGATGTCTGGTGAGGACCTGCCTTACAACAGGCCTACAAGCCCTCAGTCTAACCTCTCTCAGCCTATTGCAGACAGTCTGAGCACTGATAGAGGGATTGTGCGTTCCTGGTGTAACTCAGGCAGTTGTTGTTGCCATCCTGTACCTGACCCGCAGGTGTGATGTTCAGATGTACCGATCCTGTACAGGTGTTGTTACACATGGTCTGCCACTGAGAGGATGATCAGCTGTCCGTCCTGTCTCCCTGTAGCCCTGTCTTAGGCGTCTCACAGTACGGACATTGCAATTTATTGCCCTGGCCACATTTGCAGTCCTCATGCCTCCTTGCTGCATGCCTAAGGCACGTTCCCGCAGATGAGCAGGGACCCTGGACATCTTTCTTTTGGTGTTTTTCAGAGTCAGTAGAAAGGCCTCTTTAGTGTCCTAAGTTTTTATAACTGTGACCTTAATTGCCTACTGTTAGTGTCTTAACGACCATTCCACAGGTGCATGTTCATTAATCGTTTATGGTTCATTGAACAAGCAGTGTTTAAACCCTTTACAATGAAGATCTGTGAAGTTATTTGGATTTTTACTAATTATCTTTGAAAGACAGGGTCCTGAAAAAGGGACGTCTCTTTTTTGCTGAGTTTAAGTAATCATAAATTATACAATGGGTTTGTCAGTGTAATACAGATTATTGTGTAATGCTGTGGTACTCTGGCCTGGTAGAAAGGAGGGAGGAAGCAGATGAGATACTGTGGTACTCTGGCCTCTCAGCATGTTCAGCCCACTCATCATCTCAGCCAATCACGGCTAGTGGGAAGGTTGCTAACTTTTTCTGTGGCTAAACCAACAAGGCTCGTAATTTAACAATTGTATTCGTATTTACAGATGGCATACAAGTTTGTTATTAAGGAACAAGAAAGTTAACATGTTCGCGAAGGCATTTCTGCATTTTGATAAAAATATATTTTTTAAGTTCAAACGGCTCTCCTGTGAACTCGTGACTTTCGACATACGCCTAGTTTCCTGAATTGGGTCACATGTATCCTCTTCATAACCTATCCCCCCTCCTCCTCGTCATCACTATCCTAAATCCTCTTCCTAACCTTTCCCTCTACCTCCTCCTCACTATCCTCTTCCTAAACTATCCCTATCCCTCCTCCCCTCATCACTATCACTATCCTGTATTCTCTTCATAACCTATCCCTCCACCTCATCACTATCACTATCCTGTATTCTCTTCATAACCTATCCCTCCACCTGCTGTATTAATTCTCCTAACCTGCTACATTAATTCTCCTAACCTGCTACATTAATTCTCCTAACCTACTGCATTAATTCTCCTGCTGTGAAAAAGTCGTAGCTGTATGGAAATAGCATGTTTTTACAGAATCTTGTCCACGGACGTAGATTTTTGGAATGGACCAAAACTGAACCAATCATAGACATCAGTACAGGTTCTCAAAGATCTCTATCGGGACCCCAGGCAGATTTCATGTAATTAATCTATTCCAGAGGTAGCACACCTGATTCCACTCATCAACTAATCTTAAAGCTAGTTCAGAGCTACATTGTGAAACGTCGAGGAGAGGTTTGAGAACCACTGCAGGAGATCACAGCAGAGAGCAGTACATTACAGTAATGTAGAGAAAGTATGTTCAACATTCATTCTGAACCGAACATTTACCTGATTTCCACATTCGGAAAATACATATTTTCAACCCCCCCCCCCCCCCCCCCAAAAAAAAATTACTTTCAGATTAGTATATATTTTTTACTTCCTGAAAATACTTATTTTCACCATTCTTTTTTAAATAGTATTTATAATTTTATCTACAATACAAAACATACACATTTATTTTATTTAACCTAGTGGGTCTGAGAGGGAGTGATGTAGACGATGTTTGTTTGACGTCGTCGTTTGTATGAAGACTTTCTGAAGGCTCTGTAGCTATCTACAGCAGTCTAGGTTTGGTCTTATCCACTTCTTGGGTTCCCGAGTGGCACAGCGGTCTAAGGCACTGCACCTCAGTGCTAGGGGCGTCTCTACAGACCCTGGTTCGATTCCAGGTTGTATCACAACCGGCCTTGATTGAGAGTCTCATAGGGTGGCGCACAGTTGGCCCAGCGTCGTCATTTTAAATGAGAGCATTATGTCTGAGCAGCATTTTAAATGAGAGCATTATGTCTGAGCAGCATTTTAAATGAGAGCATTATGTCTGAGCAGCATTTTAAATGAGAGCATTATGTCTGAGCAGCATTTTAAATGAGAGCATTATGTCAGAGCAGCATTTTGTCTCAGTGCTCCCAACAGCATTTTGTCTCAGTGCTCCCAACAGCATTTGATCTCAGTGCTCCCAACAGCATTTGGTCTCAGTGCTCCCAACAACATTTGGTCTCAGTGCTCCCAACAACATTTGGTCTCAGTGCTCCCAACAGCATTTTGTCTCAGTGCTCCCAACAGCATTTGATCTCAGTGCTCCCAACAGCATTTGGTCTCAGTGCTCCCAACAACATTTGGTCTCAGTGCTCCCAACAACATTTGGTCTCAGTGCTCCCAACAGCATTTTGTCTCAGTGCTCCCAACAGCATTTGATCTCAGTGCTCCCAACAGCATTTGGTCTCAGTGCTCCCAACAACATTTGGTCTCAGTGCTCCCAACAACATTTGGTCTCAGTGCTCCCAACAACATTTGGTCTCAGTGCTCCCAACAGCATTTTGTCTCAGTGCTCCCAACAGCATTTTGTCTCAGTGCTCCCAACAGCATTTTGTCTCAGTGCTCCCAACAGCATTTTGTCTCAGTGCTCCCAACAGCATTTTGTCTCAGTGCTCCCAACAGCATTTTGTCTCAGTGCTCCCAACAGCATTTTGTCTCAGTGCTCCCAACAGCATTTGATCTCAGTGCTCCCAACAGCATTTTGTCTCAGTGCTCCCAGCAGCATTTTGTCTCAGTGCTCCCAACAGCATTTTGTCTCAGTGCTCCCAACAGCATTTGATCTCAGTGCTCCCAACAGCATTTTGTCTCAGTGCTCCCAACAGCATTTTGTATCAGTGCTCCCAACAGCATTTTGTCTCAGTGCTCCCAGCAGCATTTTGTCTCAGTGCTCCCAACAGCATTTTGTCTCAGTGCTCCCAACAGCATTTTGTCTCAGTGCTCCCAACAGCATTATTAAACTTTCACAAGAGTACTGTGCTTGCAACATCAACAACCAACATCTCTTCATATAGTAGGCAGGCAGATGACTGGGGAGACCCTGAAATAATTGTCTATCGTTCCTCATACAGTGTTCAAGCTGATTGTGAGTCCTTTTGCGCATGGAGAGGAGATGATAAAAGAGGGGAGAATAGAGAGGAGAGAGGAGGAGAGTGCAGGAGAGGAGAGAGGAGGAGAGGAGAGTGGAGGAGAGGAGAGAGGAGGAGAGAAGAGTAGGAGAGAAGAGTGCAGGAGAGGAGGAGAGGAGAGTAGAGGGGAGAGAAAGAGAAGAGAAGAGGAGAGGAGAGTGGAGGAGAGGGGAGTGAAGGAAATGAGAGAGGAAGAGAGGAGAGTCGAGGAAGGGAAAGGAGAGAGGGGAGGAGAGGAGAGAGGGGAGAGAGGAAAGAGGGGAGAGGCGAGAGGACAGAGGAGGAGAGGAGAGAGGGGAGAATAGAGAGGAGAGGAGAGAGGCAGGAATAGAGAAGAGGGGGAGGGGAAGGGAGAGAGAGGAGAGGAGAGGAGAGGAGAGGAGAGGAGAGGAGAGGAGAGGAGAGGAGAGGAGAGGAGAGGAGAGGAGAGGAGAGAGCGTAACCTAACAGAGTTGTTTGAAGTTTCTATCAGCGTAGAGGGAAGTGACATGATGTGAGAGTGCACTACATGCTACCTAGCATCTGTGTAACACTGGAGCTGGGGGAGAGGGGGTAGACAGAGCAGCTAACAATAGGGCCAAACAGATGGATAACACGGGATAGTGAGAAGCTCCCATTCAGTCTGCATCACCATCATACACCTCTGTTCTACAGGCTGACCAGACACTAGCGACCCAAGATACCCAGTCACAGCCACGCATTCATTCAGATCGCTAGAGCACTAAGGCCTGGTGTGTGTGTCTGTGTGTGTGTGTGTTTGGTTTTACTATTCTTGTGGGGACCAGAAATCCTCACAATGATAGCAGAACAAGGAACATTCAGAGAAGTGAGGACATATCACCGGTCCCCTTAAAGAAAAATACTATGTTAGGCTTAAGGGTTAGGTTTAGGGTGATGATGACAATTAGTTTTAGGATTAGGAGTTAGGTTTAGGAGTTAGGTTTAGGAGTTAGGGTGAGGAGTTAGGGTTAGGAGTTAGGGTTAGGAGTTAGGGAAAATAGGATTTTGAATTTGATTCGTAAAGATGGCGGCAGGGCAGTTCCACTGAGCATTTGTTAATTAGCGAAACCATTTTATGTTTTATTATTCCTCTGTCATACTGTGTCCAACCGTGTTTTATTATCTCTCTGTCATACTGTGTTTTATTATCTCTCTGTCAAACTGTGTTTTATTATCTCTCTGTCATACTGTGTTTTATTATCTCTCTGGCATACTGTGTTTAATATCTCTCAGTCATACTGTGTTTTATTATCTCTCTGTCATACTGTGTTGTATTATCTCTCTGTCATACTGTGTTTTATTATCTCTCTGCTATACTGTGTTTTATTATCTCTCTGCCATACTGTGTACAACCGTGTTGGATCTTGTTTCAAGGTAAATGGCAAATTAAAGCACAAAATAATAAGATAAATAGTGTGTCTGGTTAATCAATAAGTTATGTAAAAGAAAACATAGGTGATATGGAGACCCAGAGACCCCAACAAATCAAGGAAACGTTATAGAAACAAGGAGAGTGAAAAATCATTGTTTAGCCCCTTGGCATCCACAGCGTCTACGGGGTACTGCCAGAACACCTCTCTTTGTTTTAGTTTAAGGACGATGTCACTTCCTCTGGTTGAAATGTGGACGATGTCACTTCCTCTGGGTGAAATGTGGACGATGTCACTTCCTCTGGGTGAAATGTGGATGATGTCACTTCCTCTGGGTGAAATGTGGACGATGTCACTTCCTCTCAGTAAAATGTGGACGATGTCAGCTCCTCTGGGTGAAATGTGGACGGTGTCACCTCCTCTGGGTGAAATGTGGACGATGTCACCTCCTCTGGGTGAAATGTGGACGATGTCATCTCCTCTGGGTGAAATGTGGACGATGTCAGCTCCTCTGGGTGAAAAGTGGACGATGTCAACTCCTCTGGGTGAAATGTGGACGATGTCAGCTCCTCTGGTTGAAATGTGGACGATGTCAGCTCCTCTGGGTGAAATGTGGACGATGTCAACTCCTCTGGGTGAAATGTGGACGATGTCACCTCCTCTGGGTGAAATGTGGACGATGTCAGCTCCTCTGGGTGAAATGTGGACGATGTCAACTCCTCTGGGTGAAATGTGGACGATGTCACCTCCTCTGGGTGAAATGTGGACGATGTCAGCTCCTCTGGGTGAAATGTGGACAATGTCACTTCCTCTGGGTGAAATGTGGACGATGTCACCTCCTCTGGGTGAAGTGTTTTCAATTCCAATAGTATAGTCTGTGTTTATGTTCCGTATCAATCTGCCTTTTTGGTTATGTGCTCCAAAGACGTTTTCTTTATTTTTTTTACCTCGAATTAGACCTTTTGGAAGGTTTTCTTGGCCATTCTGGGAAATGTTGTCATTGTTGTTCAGCATCCCTGCTTTCTTTTGTTTGCTGAAGGGCAAAACCCAATCTGAATTCTGTCGATGTGCTGTTGATCAAGGCACTTAACCCTAATAGCTCCAGGGTCGCTGTCAATAATGGCTGATCCCAGGCCTTGACCCCACTCTACAAGGGTGTCTCAGGGGGAGTGGGATATGCTAAAAAAAACTAAAATCCAATTCACACATAATACTCACTTGTACGTATGAAATAGGACAAAATGTAACCACCCATTTAACAAATATAACAAACACAAATACAGTACCAATGCCAAGAATATACAGAAGAAAGCCCTATTTGGTAAAAGACATAGTCTATATTATGGCGAGAACAGCTCAAATAAGCACAGAGAAACGACAGTCATTTACATTACTTTAAGAACTTTGAAAGTTTCTTCAAGTGCAGTTGCAAAAACTATCAAGCGCTATGATGAAACTGGCTCTCATGAGGACTGCCACAGAAAAGGAAGACCCAGAGTTACCTCTGCTGCAGAGGATAAGTTCATTAGAGTTACCAGCCTCAGATTGGAAAGGAAGACACAGAGTTACCTCTGCTGCAGAGGATAAGTTCATTAGCATTATCTGCGCCTCAGATTGCAGCCCAAATAAATGCTTCACAGAGTTCAAGTAACAGACACATCTCAACATCAACTGTTCAGAGGAGACTACGTGAATCAGACCTTCATGGTTGAATTGCTGCAAAGAAACCACTACTAAAGGACACCAATAAGGAGAAGAGACTTGCTTGAGCCAAGAAACACGAGCAATGGACATTAGACCGGTGGAAATCTGTCCTTTGGTCTGATGAGTCCAAATTTGATATTTTTTGGTTCCAACCGCTGTCTTTTTCTGAGACACAGAGTAGGTGAACGGATGATCTCTGCATGTGTGGTTCCCATCGTGAAGCATGGAGGAGGAGGTGTGATGGTGTGGGGGTGCTTTACTGGTGACACTGTCTGTGATTTATTTAGAATTCAAGGCACACTTAACCAGCATGGCTACCATAGCATTCTGCAGTGATACGCCATCCCATCTGGTTTTTCGCTTGGTGGCACTATCATTTGTTTTTCATCAGGACACCGACACAAAACACACCTCCAGGCTTTATAAGGGCTATTTGACCAAGGAGAGTGATCGGGCACCCTCATAGATATCATCCAAACTAACTCGCCCTCCAAATACACCTCTGCTGTTTTCAATCAAGATCTCAGCGATTACTGCCTCATTGCCTGCATCCGTAATGGGTCTGCGATCAAACGACCACCCCTCATCATTGTCAAACGCTCCCTAAAACACTTCTGTGAGCAGGCCTTTCTAGTCAATCTGGCCGGGGTATCCTGGAATGACATTGACCTCATCCCATCAGTAGAGGATGCCTGGTTATTCTTTAAAAGTGCCTTCCTCACCATCTTAAATAAGCATGCTCCATTCCAAAAATTTAGAACTAGGAACAGATATAGCCCTTGGTTCTCTCCAGACCTGTCTGCCCTTGGCAAGCACAAAAACATCCTGTGGCGTTCTGCATTAGCATCGAATAGCCCCCGTGATATGCAACTTTTCAGGGAAGTTAGGAACAAATATACACAGGCAGTTAGGAAAGCTAAGGCTAGCTTTTTCAAACAGAAATTTGCATCCTGTAGTACAAACTCAAAAAAGTTCTGGGGCACTGTAAAGTCCATGGAGAATAAGAACACCTCCTCCCAGCTGCCCACTGCACTGAGGTCAGGAAACACTGTCACCACCGATAAATCCACTATAATTGAGAATTTCAATAAGCATTTCTCTAGGGCTGGCCATGCTTTCCACCTGGCTACCCTTACCAACTGCCCGGCACCCTCCACAGCAACCCGCCCAAGCCCCCACCATTTCTCCTTCACCCAAATCCAGATAGCTGATGTTCTGAAAGAGCTGCAACATCTGGACCCCTACAAATCAGCCGGGCTAGAAAATCTGGACCTTCTCTTTCTAAAATTATCTCCCGAAATTGTTGCAACCCCTATTACTAGCCTGTTCAACCTCTCTTTCGTATCGTCTGAGATTCCCAAAGATTGGAAAGCTGCCGCGGTCATCCCCCTCTTCAAAGGGAGTGACACTCCACAGACCTACATCTATCCTGCTACAGACCTATTTCTATCCTACCCTGTCTTTCTAAGGTCTTCTAAAGCCAAGTTAACAAACAGATCACCGACCATTTCGAATCCCACCGTACCTACTCCTTTATGCAATCTGGTTTCAGAGCTGGTCATGGGTGCACCTCAGCCACGCTCAAGGTCCTAAACGAAATCATAACCGCCATCGATAAGAGACAATACTGTGCAGCTGTATTCATAGACCTGGCCAAGGCATTCGACTCTGTCAATCACCACATTCTTATTGGCAGACTCGACAGCCGTGGTTTCTCAAATGACTGCCTCGCCTGGTTCACCAACTACTTCTCTGATAGAGTTCAGTGTGTCAAATCGGAGGGCCTGTTGTCCGGACCTCTGGCAGTCTCTATGGGGGTGCCACAGGGTTCAATTCTCAGGCTGACTCTTTTCTCTGTATACATCAATGATGTCGCTCTTGCTGCTGGTGATCCTCTGATCTACCTCTACGCAGACGATACCATTCTGTAAACTTCTGGCCCTTCTTTGGACACTGTGTTAACTAACCTCCAGACGAGCTTCAATGCCATACACCTCTCCTTCCGTGGCCTCCAACTGCTCTTAAATGCAAGTAAAACGAAATGCATGCTATTCAATCGATCACTGCCCGCACCTGCCCGCCCGTCCAGTCCAGCATCACTACTCTGGACGGCTCTGAATACGTGGACAACTACAAATACCTAGGTGTCTGGTTAGACTGTAAACTCTCCTTCCAGACTCACATTAAGCATCTCCAATCCAAAATTAAATCTAGAATCGTCTTCCTATATCGCAACAAAGCATCCTTCACTCATGCTGCCAAACATACCCTCGTAACACTGACCATCCTACCGATCCTTGACTTCGGCGATGTCATCTATAAAATAGCCGCCAACACTCTACTCAACAAATTGGATGCAGTCTATCACAGTGCAAACTACCTGCCCTCCAGGACACCTACACCACCCGATGTCACAGGAAGGCCAACAATATCATCAAGGACAACAACCACCTGAGCCACTGCCTGTTCACCCCGCTATCATCCAGAAGGCGAGTTCAGTACAGGTGCATCAAAGCAGGGACCGAGAGACTGAAAAACAGCTTCTATCTCAAGGCCATCAGACTGTTAAACAGCCATCACTAACATTGAGTGGCTGCTGCCAACATACTGACTCAACTCCAGCCACTTTAATAATAAAACATTGGATGTAATAAATGTATCACTAGTCACTTTAAACTATGCCACTTTATATAATGTTTACATACCCTACATTACTCATCTCATATGTATATACTGTACTCTATACCATCTCCTGCATCTTGACTATGCCATTCGGCCATCACTCATCCATGTATATTTTTATGTACATATTCTTATTCATTCCTTTACACTTGTGTGTATAAGGTAGTTGTTGTGAAATTGTTAGATTACTTGTTAGATATTACTGCACGGTCGGAACTAGAAGCACAAGCATTTCGCTACACTCGCATTAACATCTGCTAACCATGTGTATGTGACAAATAACATTTGATTTGATTTGATCTGAAAACTCCCTCAGGAAGTTGAAGGGTCGGCATTTGATCGAGATGTGTGAACACTTCTACCGCGCTACCGAGTCAGCACACCAGTTATTGATGAAGAGGCAAACCACTCCCCCTAGTTGATTTCCCTGACACCACTGTCCTGTCCACACGGTGAATGGAGAATCCATCAAGTTGGATAGCCATGTATCGTGTACAAGTTGTTTCAGAAAAGCAGGAGAATATCGCAGTTCCCGAGAGTCCCGTTGGTAGGAAATCCACCATCCATCTTATTATTCAGTGACTGGACATTGGCCAGTAGAATGGAAGGAAGAGGTGGCCTGTTTTCCCGTCACCTTCACCTCGCCAGGATCACCTCTCTTTTGCCTCTGTGACGCTGCCGTTTCTTCTTGGGTAGCCCGTAAATTGGGTCGGAATTACAGAAAGAGCCCAGGGGCAGATGAGTTGAAGTTGAAGACAGAATTGAGGTACTGTTACGTGCCTCCTAGAAGGAGGGAGGTGCAGGAATCAGGAGCAGGAGAGCAAGGAAGTCCCAATCGTTTATTTAGAAGTTTATTTAGAAGTCCCAACTCAACAACAACAGGGGGGGGCAACACGCCCAACCGAAGTCGCCACACACAGGGAAATAAACGCAACACACGGAGGAGAAACCTCTACTCCTAAACATATTCCAAAACGGTACAATGACCGTGAGAAAGAAAACTCTGTGGTGCAAACACGCACCCCTAACAAAGTAACAACAGCAAAATAATCCCGCACAAAGACTAGCAGGCAGCGGAGGTTAATAAACCCACCGAAATCAACTAATAGGACACAGGTGTTAACAAAACAGACAGACACAAACGAAAAGGAAAAATGGATCGGTGGCAGCTAGTAGGCCGGCAGCGACGACGACCGCCGAGCACCGCCCGAACAGGGAGAGGTGCCACCTTAAGGTGGAAGTAGTGACAGGTACAGTATGTAACTGCTGATCTGATGTTAAAAAGTTATTGTTGGTTGTAAGAAATAATAGCGTATACATTGTGAAAATACATTTAAAAAAATAAACGACAAAAGAATCACAAAATAGTCAAGTTAGGTCGGAGCTTAACAACAGAGGCTATTCAATGCGGCACATTGGGGTCATGGGAATGAACATCAACGGGAGAAAATCTAGTATCTATCTCAAAATTACTTATTTTTCTGCTGTCATTACTCCTCTTTAAATAAATATTTTGTTGGGAAACTGAAACTCAAGGTTTAAATAGGGAGCGTCAGGCTTCAGGCAGCGTCAGGCATCAGGCAGCATCAGGCATCAGGCAGCATCAGGCTTCAGGCAGCATCAGGCTTCAGGCAGCATCAGGCTTCAAGCAGCGTCAGGCTTCAGACAGCATCAGGCTTCAAGCAGCGTCAGGCTTCAGGCAGCATCAGGCATCAGGCAGCGTCAGGCTTCAAGCAGCGTCAGGCTTTAAGCAGCATCAGGCTTCAGGCAGCGTCAGGCTTCAAGCAGCGTCAGGCTTCAAGCAGTGTCAGGCTTCAGGCAGCATCAGGCATCAGGCAGCGTCAGGCTTCAAGCAGCGTCAGGCTTCAGGCAGCATCAGGCTTCAGGCAGCGTCAGGCTTCAAGCAGCGTCAGGCTTCAAGCTGCGTCAGGCTTCAAGCAGCGTCAGGCTTCAAGCAGCGTCAGGCTTCAGGCAGCGTCAGGCTTCAAGCAGCGTCAGGCTTCAAGCAGCGTCAGGCTTCAAGCAGCGTCAGGCTTCAGGCAGCGTCAGGCTTCAGGCAGCGTCAGGCTTCAAGCAGCGTCAGGCTTCAAGCAGCGTCAGGCTTTAGGCAGCGTCAGGCTTCAAGCAGCGTCAGGCTTTAGGCAGCGTCAGGCTTTAGGCAGCATCAGGCTTTAGGCAGCATCAGGCTTTAGGCAGCATCAGGCTTCAAGCAGCGTCAGGCTTTAGGCAGCATCAGGCTTCAAGCAGCGTCAGGCTTTAGGCAGCGTCAGGCTTTAGGCAGCGTCAGGCTTTAGGCAGCGTCAGGCTTTAGGCAGCATCAGGCTTTAGGCAGCATCAGGCTTCAGGCAGCATCAGGCATTAGGCAGCATCAGGCTTTAGGCAGCATCAGGCTTCAGGCAGCATCAGGCTTTAGGCAGCATCAGGCTTTAGGCAGCATCAGGCTTTAGGCAGCATCAGGCTTTAGGCTGCGTCAGGCATCAGGCAGCATCAGGCTTCAGGCAGCGGCAGGCTTCAGGCAGCGTCAGGCTTCAGGCAGCGTCAGGCTTCAGGCAGCGTCAGGCTTCAGGCAGCGCCAGGCTTCAGGCAGCGTCAGGCATCAGGCAGCGTCAGGCTTCAGGCAGCGTCAGGCTTCAGGCAGCGTCAGGCTTCAGGCAGCGTCAGGCTTCAGGCAGCGTCAGGCTTCAGGCAGCGTCAGGCATCAGGCAGCGTCAGGCTTCAGGCAGCGTCAGGCTTCAGGCAGCGTCAGGCTTCAGGCAGCGTCAGGCTTCAGGCAAATATAGCCCCTCTATCAATGGACAGAGTGTCCTCAGACTTTAGGAAGTATAGACCCTCCATCATTGGACAGAGTGTCCCCAGACTTCAGGAAGTATATCCCCTTCATCATGGTGAAGAGTGTCCTCAGACTTCAGGAAGTATAGCCCCTCATTCATTGTGTGTATCCTCAGACTTCAGGAAGTATAGCCCCTCCATCATTGGACAGAGTGTCCCCAGACTTCAGGAAGTATATCCCCTTCATCATGGTGAAGAGTGTCCTCAGACTTCAGGAAGTATAGCCCCTCATTCATTGTGTGTATCCTCAGACTTCAGGAAGTATAGCCCCTCCATCATTGGACAGAGTGTCCCCAGACTTCAGGAAGTATATGCCATTCATCATGGTGAAGAGTGTCCTCAGACTTCAGGAAGTATAGCCCCTCATTCATTGTGTCCCTGGGCTCCTCTTTGAAGATGACCAGGTGTTCCAGCCTGCAGCAGCGCTACCCTACGGTTGACTGTGTGTGTGTTTGCGTGTGTGTGTGTTGCTATGCTACTGTTGACTGCGTGTGTGGTTGTGTGTGTGTGTTTGTGTGTTGCTAGGTAACAGTTGACCATGTCTCTCTGCAGCAGGATGCTGTCTGTTTTCCAACTTATCCAAGGAACCTCACCCCCAACAAACCTCACCCCCATCAAACCTGACCCCCATCGCCCAAACCCGTCCTCCCTCCGGCCCCAACCCGTCCTCCCTCCGGCCCCAACCCGTCCTCCCTCCGGCCCCAACCCGTCCTCCCTCCGGCCCCAACCCGTAACTCCCCCCTCCTCTCTCCTACCCCTCCTAACTCCCCCCTCCTCTCTCCAACCCCTCCTAACTCCCCTCTCCTCTCTCCAACCCCTCCTAACTCCCCCCTCCTCTCTCCAACCCCTCCTAACTCCCCTCTCCTCTCTCCAACCCCTCCTAACTCCCCCCTCCTCTCTCCAACCCCTCCTAACTCCCCTCTCCTCTCTCCAAACCCTCCTAACTCCCCCCTCCTCTCTCCAACCCCTCCTAACTCCCCCTTCCTAACTCCCCTCTCCTCTCTCCTAACTCCCCCCTCCTCACTCCAACCCCTCCTAACTCCCCTCTCCTCTCTCCAACCCCTCCTAACTCCCCCCTCCTCTCTCCAACCCCTCCTAACTCCCCTCTCCTCTCTCCAACCCCTCCTAACTCCCCCCTCCTCTCTCCAACCCCTCCTAACTCCCCTCTCCTCTCTCCAACCCCTCCTAACTCCCCCCTCCTCTCTCCAACCCCTCCTAACTCCCCTCTCCTCTCTCCAACCCCTCCTAACTCCAACCCCTCCTAACTCCCCTCTCCTCTCTCCAACCCCTCCTAACTCCCCCCTCCTCTCTCCAACCCCTCCTAACTCCCCTCTCCTCTCTCCAACCCCTCCTAACTCCCCTCTCCTCTCTCCAACCCCTCCTAACTCCCCCCTCCTCTCTCCAACCCCTCCTAACTCCCCCCTCCTCTCTCCAACCCCTCCAACCCCTCCTAACTCCCCCCTCCTCTCTCCAACCCCTCCTAACTCCCCTCTCCTCTCTCCAACCCCTCCTAACTCCAACCCCTCCTAACTCCCCTCTCCTCTCTCCAACCCCTCCTAACTCCCCCCTCCTCTCTCCAACCCCTCCTAACTCCCCTCTCCTCTCTCCAACCCCTCCTAACTCCCCTCTCCTCTCTCCAACCCCTCCTAACTCCCCCCTCCTCTCTCCAACCCCTCCTAACTCCCCCCTCCTCTCTCCAACCCCTCCTAACTCCCCCCTCCTCTCTCCAACCCCTCCTAACTCCCCTCTCCTCTCTCCAACCCCTCCTAACTCCCCCCTCCTCTCTCCAACCCCTCCTAACTCCCCCCTCCTCTCTCCAACCCCTCCTAACTCCCCTCTCCTCTCTCCAACCCCTCCTAACTCTCCCCTCCTCTCTCCAACCCCTCCTAACTCCCCCCTCCTCTCTCCCACCCCTCCTAACTCCTCTCCTCTCTCCAACCCCTCCTAACTCCCCTCTCATCTCTCCAACCCCTCCTAACTCCCCTCTCCTCTCTCCAACCCCTCCTAACTCCCCTCTCCTCTCTCCAACCCCTCCTAACTCCCCCCTCCTCTCTCCAACCCCTCCTAACTCCCCTCTCCTCTCTCCAAACCCTCCTAACTCCCCCCTCCTCTCTCCAACCCCTCCTAACTCCAACCCCTCCTCTCTCCAACCCCTCCTAACTCCAACCCCTCCTAACTCCCCCCTCCTCTCTCCTACCCCTCCTAACTCCCCCCTCCTCTCTCCAACCCCTCCTAACTCCCCTCTCCTCTCTCCAACCCCTCCTAACTCCCCCCTCCTCTCTCCAACCCCTCCTAACCCCCCTCTCCTCTCTCCAACCCCTCCTAACTCCCCCCTCCTCTCTCCAACCCCTCCTAACTCCCTTCTCCTCTCTCCAACCCCTCCTAACTCCCCCCTCCTCTCTCCAACCCCTCATAACTCCCCTCTCCTCTCTCCAACCCCTCCTAACTCCCCCCTCCTCTCTCCAACCCCTCCTAACTCCCCTCTCCTCTCTCCAACCCCTCCTAACTCCCCTCTCCTCTCTCCAACCCCTCCTAACTCCAACCCCTCCTAACTCCCCTCTCCTCTCTCCAACCCCTCCTAACTCCCCCCTCCTCTCTCCAACCCCTCCTAACTCCCCTCTCCTCTCTCCAACCCCTCCTAACTCCCCTCTCCTCTCTCCAACCCCTCCTAACTCCCCCCTCCTCTCTCCAACCCCTCCTAACTCCCCCCCTCCTCTCTCCAACCCCTCCTAACTCCCCTCTCCTCTCTCCAACCCCTCCTAACTCCCCCCTCCTCTCTCCAACCCCTCCTAACTCTCCCCTCCTCTCTCCAACCCCTCCTAACTCCCCCCTCCTAACTCCAACCCCTCCTAACTACCCTCTCCTCTCTCCAACCCCTCCTAACTCCCCTCTCCTCTCTCCAACCCCTCCTAACTCCCCTCTCCTCTCTCCAACCCCTCCTAACTCCCCTCTCCTCTCTCCAACCCCTCCTAACTCCCCCCTCCTCTCTCCAACCCCTCCTAACTCCCCTCTCCTCTCTCCAACCCCTCCTAACTTTCCCCTCCTCTCTCCAACCCCTCCTAACTCCCCCCTCCTAACTCCAACCCCTCCTAACTACCCTCTCCTCTCTCCAACCCCTCCTAACTCCCCTCTCCTCTCTCCAACCCCTCCTAACTCCCCTCTCCTCTCTCCAACCCCTCCTAACTCCCCTCTCCTCTCTCCAACCCCTCCTAACTCCCCCCCTCCTCTCTCCAACCCCTCCTAACTCCCCTCTCCTCTCTCCAACCCCTCCTAACTCCCCCCTCCTCTCTCCAAACCCTCCTAACTCCCCCCTCCTCTCTCCAACCCCTCCTAACTCCCCCCTCCTCTCTCCAACCCCTCCTAACTCCCCCCTCCTCTCTCCAACCCCTCCTAACCCCCCCCTCCTCTCTCCAACCCCTCCTAACTCCCCTCTCCTCTCTCCAACCCCTCCTAACTCCCCCCTCCTCTCTCCAACCCCTCCTAACTCCCCTCTCCTCTCTCCAACCCCTCCTAACTCCCCCCTCCTCTCTCCAACCCCTCCTAACTCCCCCCTCCTCTCTCCAACCCCTCCTAACTCCCCTCTCCTCTCTCCAACCCCTCCTAACTCCCCCCTCCTCTCTCCAACCCCTCCTAACTCCCCCCTCCTCTCTCCAACCCCTCCTAACTCCCCCCCTCCTCTCTCCAACCCCTCCTAACTCCCCCCTCCTCTCTCCAACCCCTCCTAACTCCCCCCTCCTCTCTCCAACCCCCCTCCTAACTCTCCCCTCCTCTCTCCAACCCCTCCTAACTCCCCCCTCCTAACTCCAACCCCTCCTAACTACCCTCTCCTCTCTCCAACCCCTCCTAACTCCCCTCTCCTCTCTCCAACCCCTCCTAACTCCCCTCTCCTCTCTCCAACCCCTCCTAACTCCCCTCTCCTCTCTCCAACCCCTCCTAACTCTCCCCTCCTCTCTCCAACCCCTCCTAACTCCCCCTCCTAACTCCAACCCCTCCTAACTACCCTCTCCTCTCTCCAACCCCTCCTAACTCCCCTCTCCTCTCTCCAACCCCTCCTAACTCCCCTCTCCTCTCTCCAACCCCTCCTAACTCCCCTCTCCTCTCTCCAACCCCTCCTAACTCCCCCCTCCTCTCTCCAACCCCTCCTAACTCCAACCCCTCCTAACTCCCCTCTCCTCTCTCCAACCCCTCCTAACTCCCCCCTCCTCTCTCCAAACCCTCCTAACTCCCCCCTCCTCTCTCCAACCCCTCCTAACTCCCCCCTCCTCTCTCCAACCCCTCCTAACTCCCCCCTCCTCTCTCCAACCCCTCCTAACTCCCCCCTCCTCTCTCCAACCCCTCCTAACTCCCCTCTCCTCTCTCCAACCCCTCCTAACTCCCCTCTCCTCTCTCCAACCCCCCCTAACTCCCCCCTCCTCTCTCCAACCCCTCCTAACTCCCCCCTCCTCTCTCCAACCCCTCCTAACTCCCCCCTCCTCTCTCCAACCCCTCCTAACTCCCCTCTCCTCTCTCCAACCCCTCCTCTCTCCAACCCCTCCTAACTCCCCTCTCCTCTCTCCAACCCCTCCTAACTCCCCCCTCCTCTCTCCAACCCCAACCATATCTCCCCCTTTCCCATCCCTCTCCTCTCCTATCAACTACATAAAGGTCTCTGTCAAATGTAGGTATCTAACCAGAGGGTATCTACTTCTCTCTTTCCCTCCTCTTCTCCCTCCGGCCTCAACCCCTCCTCACCACCTCTCCCTTTACCCTCCTCTTCTCTCTCTAGGCCTTGTTCAAACTCAAGAAAAATAAATATGTCCTTTTCCTCGTCACAGTGATCACTGATCTAAGACACTTTAATTACACATGTATAATCAATGATTGGAACACTGCCCTCTGTCTCCACTAGCCAAATATGTAATGTTAGTGATGATATCATAACAAGGAAGACAGGACGCCTTCAAACTTTGCCTCTTTCAGAACGGGATGCATTCCAAATGGCACGCTAATCCCTATATAGTGCACTACTTTTGACTAGAGCCCTATGGGTACTGGTCAGAAGTAGTGCACTACGTAGGGAATAGGGTGTCATTTGAGATACACATAATCTTTCTCTCTCTCTCCTTCCAGCTCAACACGGAGAGGCCCCAGAACAGGGCCATGTGCTCTCAGAGGCCATGTGGCTCCCTACCTCCACACACTGTTATTTATGTCCTGTGTTGGGCGCAACACAACACCACTGGCCAAATGTATTTTCCCTATGAAAATATAGGTTTATCCATATCTAAAGATGTCTCTCTTTCTCTCTCTCTGCTGTGGCTGGCGAAGCTTGAAATAGACATCAAACTAGCAGAAAGAGTAACAGCCTCAACCAAGATACTGCTCTTTCGGTTTCTCCCCTCATTATTCACCCATTTTGCTGCTGTAATCGAACACAGGGAGGCTCTCTCTCTCTCTCTCTATCCTCTCTCTTTTTATCCCACCTCGCTCTCTCTATCCTCTCTCTCTCTCTCTCTCTCTCTCTCTCTCTCTCTCTCTCTCTCTCTCTCTCTCTCTCTCTCTCTCTCTCTCTCTCTCTCTCTCCTCTCTCTCCTCTCTCTCTCTCTCTCTCTCTCTCTCTCTCTCTCTATCCTCTCTCTCTATCCTCTCTCTCTATCCTCTCTCTCTCTATCCCGCCTCGCTCTCTCTATTCTCTCTCTCTATCCTCTAGCTCTATTCTCTCGCTCTATTCTCTCTCCCTCTCTCCCTCTCAGTTGGCCTAAATACGATATCTGCTCCTTGCCAGGCCCGGGTATATGACAGGCGAGGTTAAAGTCATGTAGAGATTTAGATAATAGGGTTGCAGAAGCCTTAACAATGCCCCCCCCCCCTCCCCTCCCCTCCCTCACTCACACCTCGGATGATAAACTGCAGTCTGGGAGGATTTAAAATGGTCTGCTGCTGATAGCCAGTCAGATGACTTGACAGAAAGCACAATCATAAAGCTCTATCTGTTTTGAACCGCCAGCGATTCCTCTTTCTCTGACATTAATATCGGACACACGTGTTGACGCTGCTGGGCTTGCAGAATGCAACATAAGCTTCTCATTATCCTATACTGAACACAACTATTCAAAAAGCAAAAAAAAGACTCAGGATTTTTACCTTGGTAATTGTGAAAGTATTTTCACCACCAGTGTAGATATGTATTACTAAAATATCTATTTTCCCCCTTCGTATAAAACAGAGAAGTTTGTGAGCTGGTTGTTTTCTATCTGTAGCCATCAGCCACTTTAGTCCATTCAAATTGTTTAAAAACAATGACATTTACTAACTACTGACACCAAAGCCTGAGGTGGAACTAACTACTGACACCAAAGCCTGAGGTGGAACTAACTACTGACACCAAAGCCTGGGGTGGAACTAACTACTGACACCAAAGCCTGGCAGTTCCTGTGTTCTTTTGCCCATCTTAATCTTTTATTTTTATTTGCCAGTCTGAGATATGGCTTTTTCTTTGCAACTCTGCCTAGAAGGCCAGCATCCCGGAGGTGCCTCTTCACTGTTGACGTTGAGACTGGTGTTTTGCAGGGTACTATTTAATGAAGCTGCCAGTTGAGGGCTTGTGAGGCATCTGTTTCTCAAACTAGACACTCTAATGTACTTGTCCTCTTGCTCAGTTGTGCACCGGGGCCTCCCACTCCTCTTTCTATTCTGGATAGTTAGTTTGCGCTGTTCTGTGAAGGGAGTAGTACACCGCGTTGTACGAGATCTTCAGTTTCTTGGCAATTTCTCGCATGGAATAGCCTTCATTTCACAGAACAAGAATAGACTGACGAGTTTCAGAAGAAAGTTCTTTGTTTCTGGCCATTTTGAGCCTGTAATAGAACCCATAAATGTTGATGCTCCAGATACTCAACTAGTCTAAAGAAGGCCAGTTTTATTGCTTCTTTATCAGAACTACAGTTTTCAGCTGTGCTAACATAATTGCAAAAGGGTTTTCTAATGATCAATTATCCTTTTAAAATGATAAACTTGGATTAGCTAACACAACGTGCCATTGGAACACAGGAATGATGGTTGCTGATAATGGGCCTCTGTACGCCTATGGAGATATTCCATAAAACAATCTGCCATTTCCAGCTACAATAGCAATTTACAACATTAACAATGTCTAAACTGTATTTCTGATCAATTTAAAGTTATTTTAAATGGACGAAAAATTATGATTTTCTTTAAAAAACAAGGACATTTCTAAGTGACCCCAAACTTTTGAACTGTAGTGTAAAGATACAGCTACAGCTGCGAGCACCCTGGCTGTTATGTGGTGTAGTAGTTAGAGGATGATAGCAGTGCTGGCTATGTTATGTGGTGTAGTAGAGGATGATAGCAGTGATGGCTATGTTATGTGGTGTAGTAGAGGATGATAGCAGTGCTGGCTATGTTATGTGGTGTAGTAGAGGATGATAGCAGTGCTGGCTATGTTATGTGGTGTAGTAGAGGATGATAGCAGTGCTGGCTATGTTATGTGGTGTAGTAGTTAGAGGATGATAGCAGTGCTGGCTATGTTATGTGGTGTAGTAGAGGATGATAGCAGTGCTGGCTATGTTATGTGGTGTAGTAGAGGATGATAGCAGTGATGGCTATGTTATGTGGTGTAGTAGAGGATGATAGCAGTGCTGGCTATGTTATGTGGTGTAGTAGAGGATGATAGCAGTGATGGCTATGTTATGTGGTGTAGTAGAGGATGATAGCAGTGCTGGCTATGTTATGTGGTGTAGTAGTTAGAGGATGATAGCAGTGCTGGCTATGTTATGTGGTGTAGTAGTTAGAGGATGATAGCAGTGCTGGCTATGTTATGTGGTGAAGTAGTTAGAGGATGATAGCAGTGCTGGCTATGTTATGTGGTGAAGTAGTTAGAGGATGATAGCAGTGCTGGCTATGTTATGTGGTGTAGTAGTTAGAGGATGATAGCAGTGCTGGCTATATTATGTGGTGAGGTAGTTAGAGGATGATAGCAGTGCTGGCTATGTTATGTGGTGTAGTAGAGGATGATAGCAGTGCTGGCTATGTTATGTGGTGAAGTAGTTAGAGGATGATAGCAGTGCTGGCTATGTTATGTGGTGATGATTATGAGGAGCTATACAAATTAGACAGTCACAAGACGGGGACTTTATTTTTTTAATTTAACCTTTATTTCAGCTAAATAAACAAATAGGCCTATGGCACATCAAGTGAACTGTAGCCTACTGTTCAGATGGGTTAAATGGAAACTAAAAGGTCACTGACTGTAGGGTCTATAACCTCTCACATATCCTTACTATTAACTCCTGCAGAATGAAGCATTTCTTGCAGTAAAAAGATACACCAAATGTAGGCAACATTATAACTCGGGAACAGGAGTGGAGAAATAGGATTTATTTATTTCAGCATCTTGAGAGAATGCGAATGTGCAGTTAAAAAATACATCACCTCTACAGACGGTCCCTAACTGTGGTTGAAATATTATCAGCTGTTATGATGCTGATAAAGACAGCACCTTTACAGACGGTCCCTAACTGTGGTTGAAATATTATCAGCTGTTATGATGCTGATAAAGACAGCACCTTTACAGACGGTCCCTAACTGTGGTTGAAATATTATCAGCTGTTATGATGCTGATAAAGTCAGCACCTTTACAGACGGTCCCTATCTTTATCAGCATCATAACAGCTGATAGTATTTCAACCACAGTTAGGGACCGTCTGTAAAGGTGCTGTCTTTATCAGCATCATAACAGCTGATAGTATTTCAACCACATAAATATGCATCCAAGCTGACCTGAAATCTCATCAGAAACATGTTGGGTTGTTTTCACAGCTTTCTATTTCCTTACAACCGGTCAAACTGATTTCATTTGGAAAGTTATTGCATTTTCTCCCCGGTCCCTAAACGTCTTTGCTCTGTGAAAGAGGAAGAGATGACAGAGAACTTTACCGATGTCAACTAAATGTACGCATCCATTCTATGGATTTATGACATCATTCAGGTGAGCAAAGGTTTATATATTCTTCTAGGGCAACATATAATGACAGAAGAGAAGCTGCACGTATCTAATTATAGACAAGTTTACTAACAAATAGCCAAACAAAATGTCAAATTATAAGCAGAAACATTTCCCCTATTAGCGGGTTATGGTCAGGTGCGGGCCACAGCTGGTTAGGGTCGGCTGCGGGACACAGCGGGTTATGGTCGGGTGCGGGACACAGCGGGTTAGGGTCGGTTGCGGGACACAGCGGGTTAGGGTCGGGTGCGGGACACAGCTGGTTAGGGTCGGGTGCGGGACACAGCTGGTTAGGGTCGGCTGCGGGACACAGCGGGTTAGGGTCGGCTGCGGGACACAGCGGGTTAGGGTCGGCTGCGGGACACAGCTGGTTAGGGTCGGCTGCGGGACACAGCTGGTTAGGGTCGGCTGCGGGACACAGCGGGTTAGGGTCGGCTGCGGGACACAGCTGGTTAGGGTCGGCTGCGGGACACAACTGGTTAGGGTCGGCTGCGGGACACAGCGGGTTAGGGTCGGCTGCGGGACACAGCTGGTTAGGGTCGGCTGCGGGACACAGCTGGTTAGGGTCGGGTGCGGGACACAGCTGGTTAGGGTCGGCTGCGGGACACAGCGGGTTAGGGTCGGCTGCGGGACACAGCTGGTTAGGGTCGGCTGCGGGACACAGCGGGTTAGGGTCGGGTGCGGGACACAGCGGGTTAGGGTCGGCTGCGGGACACAGCTGGTTAGGGTCGGCTGCGGGACACAACTGGTTAGGGTCGGCTGCGGGACACAGCGGGTTAGGGTCGGCTGCGGGACACAGCTGGTTAGGGTCGGCTGCGGGACACAGCTGGTTAGGGTCGGGTGCGGGACACAGCTGGTTAGGGTCGGCTGCGGGACACAGCGGGTTAGGGTCGGCTGCGGGACACAGCTGGTTAGGGTCGGCTGCGGGACACAGCGGGTTAGGGTCGGGTGCGGGACACAGCGGGTTAGGGTCGGGTGCGGGACACAGCGGGTTAGGGTTGGGTGCGGGACACATCGGGTTAGGGTCGGGATACAGCGGGTTAGGGTCGGCTGCGGGACACAGCGGGTTAGGGTCGGGTGCGGGACACAGCTGGTTAGGGTCGGCTGCGGGACACAGCGGGTTAGGGTCGGGTGCGGGACACAGCGGGTTAGGGTCGGGTGCGGGACACATCGGGTTAGGGTCGGGATACAGCGGGTTAGGGTCGGCTGCGGGACACAGCGGGTTAGGGTCGGGTGCACGACACATCGGGTTAGGGTCGGCTGCAGGACACAGCGGGTTAGGGTCGGGTGCACGACACATCGGGTTAGGGTCGGCTGCGGGACACAGCGGGTTAGGGTCGGGTGCGGGACACAGCGGGTTAGGGTCGGGTGCGGGACACAGCGGGTTAGGGTCGGGTGCACGACACATCGGGTTAGGGTTGGGATACAGCGGGTTAGGGTCGGGATACAGCGGGTTAGGGTCAGCTGCGGGACACAGCGGGTTAGGGTCGGCTGCGGGACACAGCTGGTTAGGGTCGGCTGCGGGACACAACTGGTTAGGGTCGGCTGCGGGACACAGCGGGTTAGGGTCGGCTGCGGGACACAGCTGGTTAGGGTCGGCTGCGGGACACAGCGGGTTAGGGTCGGGTGCGGGACACAGCTGGTTAGGGTCGGGTGCGGGACACAGCGGGTTAGGGTCGGCTGCGGGACACAGCGGGTTATGGTCAGGTGCGGGACACAGCGGGCTAGGGTCGGCTGCGGGACACAGCGGGTTAGGGTCGGGTGCGGGACACAGCTGGTTAGGGTCGGCTGCGGGACACAGCGGGTTAGGGTCGGGTGCGGGACACAGCGGGTTAGGGTCGGGTGCGGGACACAGCGGGTTAGGGTCGGGTGCACGACACATCGGGTTAGGGTCGGGATACAGCGGGTTAGGGTCGGCTGCGGGACACAGCGGGTTAGGGTCGGGTGCACGACACATCGGGTTAGGGTCGGCTGCGGGACACAGCGGGTTAGGGTCGGGTGCGGGACACAGCGGGTTAGGGTCGGCTGCGGGACACAGCTGGTTAGGGTCGGCTGCGGGACACAACTGGTTAGGGTCGGCTGCGGGACACAACTGGTTAGGGTCGGCTGCGGGACACAGCGGGTTAGGGTCGGCTGCGGGACACAGCGGGTTAGGTGCACGACACATCGGGTTAGGGTCGGGATACAGCGGGTTAGGGTCGGGATACAGCGGGTTAGGGTCAGCTGCAGGACACAGCGGGTTAGGGTCGGCTGCGGGACACAGCGGGTTAGGGTCGGGTGCGTGTTAACAAAGTTGAGCCACACACAACTAGCACACACTTACAGATACACAACACAGAGTCAAAATAAGATGGAGGCACAGAAAAAGACTGTCGGGATGCGCTCAGTCAGGCATAAGAGTGAGTGATGGAAATAAATAAATGTGTTTTGAATTTTAGGCCAATCATAACCTGCAGTCAAAAACACCTGAAAACACCTGCAGTGACAACCTGAGTGAAGGTAATGACAGAGAGTCAGCGATTGACAGAAAAGTCAACAACACACCAGGTAAGTATATATATATTCATATATTTTAATATTTAAACCCACTAAAAAGTTGTAAATACAACTTTTGAATGAAAGGCACAGTAAAATCAGACACTGCTGATATAATACTCAAATGAAAAATTACAGTACAAAAGCGAACAGTTATTTACGCACATACAAATCCCTCCTCAAACAGCAGAACGAACCAATCACAATCCTCCAGACCAGGGAAACAGGAAACATTCCAAAACAAGTTATAAAACAAGGTGTGTCCCAAATGGCACCCTATTCCCTATGTAGTGCACTACTTTAGTAGCCTAGCTAAACCAGCCTGATTCCCTATGTAGTGCACTACTTTAGTAGCCTAGCTAAACCAGCCTGATTCCCTATGTAGTGCACTACTTTAGTAGCCTAGCTAAACCAGCCTGATTCCCTATGTAGTGCACTACTTTAGTAGCCTAGCTAAACCAGCCTGATTCCCTATGTAGTGCACTACTTTAGTAGCCTAGCTAAACCAGCCTGATTCCCTATGTAGTGCACTACTTTAGTAGCCTGGCTAAACCAGCCTGATTCCCTATGTAGTGCACTACTTTAGTAGCCTAGCTAAACCAGCCTGATTCCCTATGTAGTGCACTACTTTAGTAGCCTAGCTAAACCAGCCTGATTCCCTATGTAGTGCACTACTTTAGTAGCCTAGCTAAACCAGCCTGATTCCCTATGTAGTGCACTACTTTAGTAGCCTAGCTAAACCAGGCTGGTTCCCTATGCTAGTGCACTACTTTAGTAGCCTAGCTAGACCAGCCTGATTCCCTATGTAGTGCACTACTTCAGTAGCCTGGTTTAGCCAGCCTGATTCCCTAAAGTAGTGCACTACATTGGGAATCAGAGCCCTATGGGTTGTAGCCTCAGGCTACTAAAGTAGTGCAACTGACATATGAGCTTGCAAGATCAGGCTGGTTTAGCCAGGCTACTAAAGTAGTGCTCTACATAGGGAATCAGGCTGGTTTAGCTAGGCTACTAAAGTAGTGCTCTACATAGGGAATCAGGCTGGTTTAGCCAGGCTACTAAAGTAGTGCACTACATAGGGAATCAGGCTGGTTTAGCTAGGCTACTAAAGTAGTGCTCTATATAGGAAACAGTACATGTACTGTATGGTGGATTGTATTGACTGTAAATTACTATCTGATTGTGTTTATAGTCCTCTCAAATGGCACCCTATTCCCTAATTAGAGCCAGAGGGCTTTGGTCAAAAGTAGTGCACTATGTAGGGAATAGGGTACCCTTTTGGAGGGACACTGTCAATATAGAATGTAGTGTACAGCACTGACCGTTGGACACTGATTTTCTGTTCCCTAGCTCTGAGACGAAAGGACGTTGATTTTCTGTTCCCTAGCTCTGAGACGAAAGGACGTTGATTTTCTGTTCCCTAGCTCTGAGATGAAAGGACGTTGATTTTCTGTTCCCTAGCTCTGAGACGAAAGGACGTTGATTTTCTGTTCCCTAGCTCTGAGACAAAAGGACGTTGATTTTCTGTTCCCTAGCTCTGAGACAAAAGGACGTTGTTTTTCTGTTCCCTAGCTTTGAGACAAAAGGACGTTGATTTTCTGTTCCCTAGCTCTGAGATGAAAGGACGTTGATTTTCTGTTCCCTAGCTCTGAGATGAAAGGACATTGATTTTCTGTTCCCTAGCTCTGAGATGAAAGGACGTTGATTTTCTGTTCCCTAGCTCTGAGATGAAAGGACGTTGATTTTCTGTTCCCGAGCTCTGAGACGAAAGGACGCTGAGCTACAACAAACTTCTCACTATTCAAATTAACAAACAGTACATTATGATTACTTGGGCTTTAATTTATTGGTCCACCAAGTGCAAAATCAACCCAAATGTGCTAATTTGTTGGAGATTAAAAATATAGCTCATTTAAAGCTGGATGGCTCAAAGTGACGCTGAGCAGTGGGGAGGCAACGTTTAATACTGAACACAAAACTCAGCTGTGAGATTACAACATGTGAGGAGCCAAATCTGGAGCTGTTGAGGAACTAGATAAAACGCACAGAACAAGACAGGATCAGCATTTCCCTTTTCAAACAGTCAGACATGGAGTCATTTATCAATTACAGCCCATTACAGACTCTGTAGGTACTGCAGTCCACTGCAATGGCAATGTGACATTCACACTGTGGCCCAATTCTTAGGGTCTGTTTGAATACTTTGAAAATGCATCCATCCTTCCTTTATTTATCTCTTGAAGTAATCACTGATTTAACACAGAGAAGGGAGCTTGGTAAACCCTGACCCTAGTTCTGATTTAACACAGAGAAGGGAGCTTGGTAAACCCTGACCCTAGTTCTGATTTAACACAGAGAAGGGAGCTTGGTAAACCCTGACCCTAGTTCTGATTTAACACAGAGAAGGGAGCTTGGTAAACCCTGACCCTAGTTCTGATTTAACACAGAGAAGGGAGCTTGGTTAACCCTGACCCTGGGCGTAGCTCTGATTTAACACAGAGAAGGGAGCTTGGTTAACCCTGACCCTGGGCGTAGCTCTGATTTAACACAGAGAAGGGAGCTTGGTTAACCCTGACCCTGGGCGTAGCTCTGATTTAACACAGAAAAGGGCGCTTGGTTAACCCTGACACTGGGCTTAGTTCTGATTTAACACAGAGAAGGGAGCTTGGTAAACCCTGACCCTAGTTCTGATTTAACACAGAGAAGGGAGCTTGGTTAACCCTGACCCTGGGCTTAGTTCTGATTTAACACAGAGAAGGGAGCTTGGTAAACCCTGACCCTAGTTCTGATTTAACACAGAGAAGGGAGCTTGGTAAACCCTGACCCTGGGCTTAGTTCTGATTTAACACAGAGAAGGGAGCTTGGTAAACCCTGACCCTAGTTCTGATTTAACACAGAGAAGGGAGCTTGGTTAACCCTGACCCTGGGCTTAGTTCTGATTTAACACAGAGAAGGGAGCTTGGTAAACCCTGACCCTGGGCTTAGATCTGATTTAACACAGAGAAGGGAGCTTGGTTAACCCTGACCCTGGTTCTGATTTAACACAGAGAAGGGAGCTTGGTTAACCCTGACCCTGGGCTTAGTTCTGATTTAACACAGAAAAGGGAGCTTGGTAAAACCCTGACCCTAGTTCTGATTTAACACAGAGAAGGGAGCTTGGTTAACCCTGACCCTGGGCTTAGTTCTGATTTAACACAGAGAAGGGAGCTTGGTAAACCCTGACCCTGGTTCTGATTTAACACAGAGAAGGGAGCTTGGTTAACCCTGACCCTGGGCTTAGTTCTGATTTAACACAGAGAAGGGAGCTTGGTAAACCCTGACCCTGGTTCTGATTTAACACAGAGAAGGGAGCTTGGTTAACCCTGACCCTGGGCTTAGTTCTGATTTAACACAGAGAAGGGAGCTTGGTAAACCCTGACCCTGGTTCTGATTTAACACAGAGAAGAGAGCTTGGTTAACCCTGACCCTAGTTCTGATTTAACACAGAGAAGGGAGCTTGGTAAACCCTGACCCTGGTTCTGATTTAACACAGAGAAGGGAGCTTGGTTAACCGTGACCCTGGGCTTAGTTCTGATTTAACAAAGAGAAGGGAGCTTGGTTAACCCTGACCCTAGTTCTGAGTTAACACAGAGAAGGGAGCTTGGTAAACCCTGACCCTGGGCCTAGTTCTGATTTAACACAGAGAAAGGAGCTTGGTAAACCCTGACCCTGGGCTTAGTTCTGATTCAACACAGAGAAGGGAGCTTGGTAAACCCTGACCCTGGGCCTAGTTCTGAGTTAACACAGAGAAGGGAGCTTGGTAAACCCTGACCCTGGGCTTAGTTCTGATTTAACACAGAGAAGGGAGCTTGGTAAACCCTGACCCTGGGCTTAGTTCTGATTCAACACAGAGAAGGGAGCTTGGTAAACCCTGACCCTGGGCCTAGTTCTGATTTAACACAGAGAAGGGAGCTTGGTAAACCCTGACCCTGGGCTTAGTTCTGATTCAACACAGAGAAGGGAGCTTGGTAAACCCTGACCCTGGGCTTAGTTCTGATTTAACACAGAGAAGGGAGCTTGGGTTAACCCTGACCCTGGTTCTGATTTAACACAGAGAAGGGAGCTTGGTAAACCCTGACCCTAGTTCTGATTTAACACAGAGAAGGGAGCTTGGTAAACCCTGACCCTAGTTCTGATTTAACACAGAGAAGGGAGCTTGGTAAACCCTGACCCTAAATCTGATTTAACACAGAGAAGGGAGCTTGGTAAACCCTGACCCTGGGCTTAGTTCTGATTTAACACAGAGAAGGGAGCTTGGTAAACCCTGACCCTAGTTCTGATTTAACACAGAGAAGGGAGCTTGGTAAACCCTGGGTTTAAGTTGGATTGATACAATCGTTCCTATGCAGATTGTGTTGCCAGACAGATGGAGGGTTCCTCTGGGCAGTCATACAGGATCAGAACAGCGTTGTGTCATGGTCCTGGGGAGGGGTAGTTCAGTGTTTCATATAGCCTCTTTGGTAAATACACACACAACATCTAATATCAGATTCTGCACCACCACAGTCCTCACCATAGTCCTCATTGGCATCACTATCCTGTTCCTTTTCTATTCCTCCCTCCTATATAAAAACGTTGATTGCCTGACTTCAGGGGAACTGGAAATCAAGTGATCAATTAGAGTAGCAGGAAGTAAGACTTTTTTTTAATAGACAAGGCTTTTTCTTCCTCCGTTAACCTGCGGTGCTCAGGTCTCTATGTGGGACGATAGCAGAGTTGAGCTAGAGACCGTCCTCCTAACAGAACATACACACCACAGCAGAAACGTAAACATGCTCCTGTTCTGGTTCATTCAACCCCAAAACCATAAGCACAATAGACGCTTTCAGAAAAAAATATAGGTTAAGATAAAATGTTAGCAAACACAAGAGTTCCGACGGATAAACAGAGAGGGTCTGGGCGGAGGAGAGAAGTCACATACAGTCTACGTCAGCCTAACCCCGGGTTAAAGCTCCCCCTTAGCAGCTGCTCCTCTTTCTCCTGGTCCTTCAGCTCCGACCACCTCATTCTGACCAGCTACCACAGTTCAGTTTAAACATCTCCTCTGAAGCTGTGCCGCTGGTTGGTTTACACCGGGAGAGGACCGATCAAAGCTGCTGCCGTGTGACCAGCCCGGGGGTGGAGATCTCCTGGACTTGAAGTGAGACGAGGAGGAGTGTCAAGGTTCAAAGGTCATGGTCAAGTTCCCGGGGACAAGGTCAGGGGGGGAGGGGTCAAACCCAAACCTAACCCCCGAACAACCATCCGGCCGAGATGCAGGCCACCGCTAACCGCCAGCTCTGTTCATTACCTCGCCGTGGCAGAGGCGGCGGCCACTAGCTGAGTGAGGTAGTCTCTCAGCTCCTTGGCGGCCGTGAAGCGTCCGTAGCGTTTTTTAGGGTTGGTACACTCGTCCAACAGAGCTTCTAGCTGGCCGTCTTTGGCTATGTGGGCGGGGGGGTCGTGGAGCAGGCCGCCGGTGGTCCCTCGCCACGTGGCGTAACGCGACAGCAGGTTCTGACACACGGCGTAGTAGTTGTGGTCCACTGTGACGCGGTTACACAGAGACTCCTTGGAGAAGGACAGGCAGGCCTCTTTGTCACAGTCCTCGAAGCGACTCTCGTACCACACGTCATAGTTCTCTGGTTTATCTGGAGAGAGAAAGAGAGAGAAATGTGAGACAGGTAGACAGACAGGTAAGACCACAGACAGGTACCACAGGTTATAGTTCTCTGGTTTATCTGGAGAGAGAGAGAGAAATGTGAGACAGGTAGACAGACAGGTAAGACCACAGACAGGTACCACAGGTCATAGTTCTCTGGTTTATCTGGAGAGAGAGAGAGAGAAATGTGAGACAGGTAGACAGACAGACGGACAGGTGTCACCCACGGTCGTTCTCTGGAGGGAGAGAGGTGAGACATGGTCGTTCTCTGGAGGGAGAGAGGTGAGACATGGTCGTTCTCTGGAGGGAGAGAGGTGAGACATGGTCGTTCTCTGGAGGGAGAGAGGTGAGACACGGTCGTTCTCTGGAGGGAGAGAGGTGAGACGCGGTCGTTCTCTGGAGGGAGAGAGGTGAGACACGGTCGTTCTCTGGAGGGAGAGAGGTGAGACACGGTCGTTCTCTGGAGGGAGAGAGGTGAGACACGGTCGTTCTCTGGAGGGAGAGAGGTGAGACACGGTCGTTCTCTGGAGGGAGAGAGGTGAGACACGGTCGTTCTCTGGAGGGAGAGAGGTGAGACACGGTCACTTTACCGCTGTAGCTCGGCCACTTTCCACCCAAGATGCGGAAGGCCCGACAGAAAGGCCCGGCAGAAAGGCCCGACAGAAAGGCCCGGCAGAAAGGCCCGACAGAAACGCTGCCTGTCGCAGCACTAAATATGTCTACCTTCAACTGACTGAATTTAAATGGGGATTTTTTTTGCGACTTAAGTATTAAAATGTACTGTTAGATTAATACACGGCTACTACGAGTAGGTATTGTCTTTAGAGTTACTGATCTAGATAATGTGTTTTGAGTTTCCACTTACTCAGGTGGTGAATTAGCATCAAATAAATTAGCCTACAATATTAGCATCTATATTGAGCAACAACAAAAAAACACACAAAAAAAACTAAATTTAAAATATAATTTTTCACAGAAATGACAAATCCCTGGATTATTATGTATCCCCACGGTCTAAGACACTGCATCTTAGTGCGTGAGGCGTCACTACAGACACCCTGGTTCAAATCCAGGCTGTATCACAACCGGCCGTGATTGGGAGTCCCCCTACAGGGTGACCCAGCGTCTTCCGGGTCAATAGTGTATTCCACGTTCTAATAAAGCTGTGAATTGACTTTAAAAAGATGAAAGACCTAGAAAAAATGTTGGTATAGTTCGTGACGCCAAATCATGGGCTGGAGCCACAAATTGAAAAACTCAGTGGCAGCAGTACCACCAGGGGGATGTTAGTCTCTAGTCCTGGAACGGGAACGGGAATATCCTCCGTATAGAAAAGTTAAGATTGTAGTGGACAAAGGTGAGAAGAATGTTGGCTCGGCCAAAACGCAGGCGCGCAACCCGCTATTCAGGTAGGATGTATTTTTCCCCCCCTCTCGTATTTATCATTATTTGTTTTATCATTATTAATATTTGTCTTTTTAATCGTTTGCTCCGTGTGTAGTTTAAGAAAGGTTATAATAAGTAAGCCTGTTGTAAAATCAATATCATTAGCCCATTGCTGTCATTTGTTGGGTACAGTAGGTATTCTTGGTCATTTCTGCAATATAGCCAAGGTTTAACCCAGTTCAGAAGTGTTTTGTTTCATTCTGTTTAACCATTTTCTTTGGCCAAATTAAGTTCCAACTGTAATGTTGTGTTTGCAGTGATATAAAATACTTTTGGTATTTTCCCTATAAACAATGACTTACTTTTGATATTACCTTAATAAAGTTAAAACCTTTTTGTGAAGGTTTGGTGTGTTGTGGCTATTAATAACCTATTTTACTGCCTATGGTATGAAGACAGCGTGCCCCGGCGCTCAGACGGACAGTTGAACTTGAGGTGAGGAAGAAGGTTTCAGCTCTACCAGTTTGATGCTTATATATATACGGAAAATATTCTTATTGAAAACTAACGAATTAGCCTCCTTCTGTATGAATTAGCTTCCTTCTGTACTGAAAATAGATTCATTTTGGTGTCGTAGCATGCCGCCGGGCATATCTCTCTCTCTCTCTCTCTCTGGGGCTAAGCCTAAGCTTCTCACACAGATATTTTTTTCATATTAATATCATACAGTAGTCACCTAAGCCTATAGGCCTATGCATGCAATGTCCTGATATACTTAGTTCTCAAATCTCTGACAGCTGAACTGTGAGGTGGAAAATGATCGTTTTAGGAAAGTAAATATCAATAAAACAACAGACTATGAAGTTTTGAATATTCTACACATTGAAACACAAGGAATAGTGTTTTTGTAATTAGTTATAGGATGTTTAAGGACAAGTAAATGTGACTCATTTGGTCCAATATTCCTCGTTGCAAAGGGTGGACGGCCTCAATGGCTTTATACACCCAATGAATATGGATGACCGGGTCATATCTCAAAATGTCAGATAAATTAAAATATAATAATATGACTAGGATTAATGTGAAAGAGGGAGTGAGCACATTACATTTCAACAGCAGTAAATGTATCATTAATATTCGTATCATTGTTTCAGATCAGATCCTCTTCCAATAAGCTGGAATTGATCTAGATTCTGGGAACAAACACCAGTATACCATGGGACCATCCTGGCAGCTTCAAGCGGGGGTGTTTCAAAATGGCTGCTAGATGGGTCTATTTTTAAATACATTATTCTAAACTGGCATGATGTGTAGCGGGAAAATAATCAACATGGAAAATCTTACATGACCAGGCCCTGAAGGAGATTACTGCAAGTGTCTGTGACATCAGAAGCAAATATAGAAGTGTATTTGGGATACAAACAACCAGTCAACAAACTCATTAAACATTTAATCTGGCAGAAATAGAACAACCACTTTCCTGATTTATGGAACCAAATCAACATTTGGACACTTTCCTATCTCCTTCATCAGTGCATGTTATATTTCACTTTCTGTTTAGACAGGTTTATAGAGGACAACACGTTGTGTTTAGGCAGGTTTATAGAGGACAACATGTTGTGTTTAGGGAGGTTTATAGAGTCGATAGAGGACAACACGTTGTGTTTAGGGAGGTTTATAGAGTCGATAGAGGACAACACTCTGTTTAGGGAGGTTTATAGAGTCGATAGAGGACAACACTCTGTTTAGGGAGGTTTATAGTGTTGATAGAGGACAACATGTTGTGTTTAGGGAGGTTTATAGCGTCGATAGAGGACAACACTCTGTTTAGGGAGGTTTATAGAGTCGATAGAGGACAACACTCTGTTTAGGGAGGTTTATAGAGTCGATAGAGGACAACACTCTGTTTAGGGAGGTTTATAGCGTCGATAGAGGACAACACTCTGTTTAGGGAGGTTTATAGAGTCGATAGAGGACAACACTCTGTTTAGGGAGGTTTATAGTGTCGATAGAGGACAACATGTTGTGTTTAGGGAGGTTTATAGAGTTGATAGAGGACAACACTCTGTTTAGGGAGGTTCATAGAGTTGATAGAGGACAACACTCTGTTTAGGGAGGTTTATAGAGGACAACACTCTGTTTAGGGAGGTTTATAGAGTCGATAGAGGACAACACTCTGTTTAGGGAGGTTTATAGAGTCGATAGAGGGCAACACTCTGTTTAGGGAGATTTATAGCGTCGATAGAGGACAACACGTTGTGTTTAGGCAGGTTTATAGAGACGATAGAGGACAACACTCTGTTTAGGGAGGTTTATAGAGTCGATAGAGGACAACACTCTGTTTAGGCAGGTTTATAGAGACGATAGAGGACAACACTCTGTTTAGGGAGGTTTATAGATTCGATAGAGGACAACACTCTGTTTAGGGAGGTTTATAGAGTCGATAGAGGACAACACTCTGTTTGGGGAGGTTTATAGAGGACAACACGTTGTGTTTAGGCAGGTTTATAGTCGATAGAGGACAACACTCTGTTTTAGGAAGGTTTATAGAGTCGATAGAGGACAACACTCTGTTTAGGGAGGTTTATAGAGTCGATAGAGGACAACATATTTGTGTTTAGGGAGGTTTATAGAGTCGATAGAGGACAACACTCTGTTTAGGGAGGTTTATAGTGTCGATAGAGGACAACACGTTGTGTTTAGGCAGGTTTATAGAGTCGATAGAGGACAACACTCTGTTTAGGCAGGTTTATAGAGGACAACACTCTGTTTAGGCAGGTTTATAGCGTCGATAGAGGACAACACATTGTGTTTAGGGAGGTTTATAGAGTCGATAGAGGACAACACTCTGTTTAGGCAGGTTTATAGAGGACAACACTCTGTTTAGGCAGGTTTATAGCGTTGATAGAGGACAACACATTGTGTTTAGGGAGGTTTATAGAGTCGATAGAGGACACCACTCTGTTTAGGGAGGTTTATAGAGTTGATAGAGGACAACACTCTGTTTAGGGAGGTTTATAGAGTCGATAGAGGACAACACTCTGTTTAGGGAGGTTTATAGATTCGATAGAGGACAACACTCTGTTTAGGCAGGTTTATAGAGACGATAGAGGACAACACTCTGTTTAGGGAGGTTTATAGATTCGATAGAGGACAACACATTGTGTTTAGGGAGGTGTATAGAGTCGATAGAGGACAACACTCTGTTTAGGGAGGTTTATAGAGTCGATAGAGGACAACACTCTGTTTAGGCAGGTTTATAGAGTCAATAGAGGACAGCACTCTGTTTAGGGAGGTTTATAGAGTCGATAGAGGACAACACTCTGTTTAGGGAGGTTTATAGAGTCGATAGAGGACAACACTCTGTTTAGGGAGGTTTATAGAGGACAACACTCTGTTTAGGGAGGTTTATAGAGTCGAAAACAGATCTCTCATGATGATGAAGCAGTTGGAGATCAATAGTTTGAGAGGAGGATGATCCCTGAGGATTCAAACATAATCAGCCTATCAGCCGTTCTAATGCAGTGGTCCTCCGGCCCTGTCAGAACGACTCAACCACTACTGACGACACACACACTATGTTCTTCTATCCTTGTTGGGACCTCAAATTAAATTTCCATTCAGAATCCTATTTTCCTTAATCTTAACTCTTTACCATAACCCTAACCCCTTACCCTAATTGTAACCCTTAACCTCAACCCTAACCCCTTACCCTAATTGTAACCCTTAACCTCAACCCTAACCCTAACCCCTTACCCTAATTGTAACCCTTAACCTCAATCCTAGAGTTGATAGAGGACAACACTCTGTTTAGGGAGGTTTATAGAGGACAACACTCTGTTTAGGGAGGTTTATAGAGTCGATAGAGGACAACACTCTGTTTAGGGAGGTTTATAGAGTCGATAGAGGACAACACTCTGTTTAGGGAGATTTATAGCGTCGATAGAGGACAACACGTTGTGTTTAGGCAGGTTTATAGAGACGATAGAGGACAACACTCTGTTTAGGGAGGTTTATAGAGTCGATAGAGGACAACACTCTGTTTAGGCAGGTTTATAGAGACGATAGAGGACAACACTCTGTTTAGGGAGGTTTATAGATTCGATAGAGGACAACACTCTGTTTAGGGAGGTTTATAGAGTCGATAGAGGACAACACTCTGTTTGGGGAGGTTTATAGAGGACAACACGTTGTGTTTAGGCAGGTTTATAGTCGATAGAGGACAACACTCTGTTTAGGAAGGTTTATAGAGTCGATAGAGGACAACACTCTGTTTAGGGAGGTTTATAGAGTCGATAGAGGACAACATATTTGTGTTTAGGGAGGTTTATAGAGTCGATAGAGGACAACACTCTGTTTAGGGAGGTTTATAGTGTCGATAGAGGACAACACGTTGTGTTTAGGCAGGTTTATAGAGTCGATAGAGGACAACACTCTGTTTAGGCAGGTTTATAGAGGACAACACTCTGTTTAGGCAGGTTTATAGCGTCGATAGAGGACAACACATTGTGTTTAGGGAGGTTTATAGAGTCGATAGAGGACAACACTCTGTTTAGGCAGGTTTATAGAGGACAACACTCTGTTTAGGCAGGTTTATAGCGTCGATAGAGGACAACACATTGTGTTTAGGGAGGTTTATAGAGTCGATAGAGGACACCACTCTGTTTAGGGAGGTTTATAGAGTTGATAGAGGACAACACTCTGTTTAGGGAGGTTTATAGAGTCGATAGAGGACAACACTCTGTTTAGGGAGGTTTATAGATTCGATAGAGGACAACACTCTGTTTAGGCAGGTTTATAGAGACGATAGAGGACAACACTCTGTTTAGGGAGGTTTATAGATTCGATAGAGGACAACACATTGTGTTTAGGGAGGTGTATAGAGTCGATAGAGGACAACACTCTGTTTAGGGAGGTTTATAGAGTCGATAGAGGACAACACTCTGTTTAGGCAGGTTTATAGAGTCAATAGAGGACAGCACTCTGTTTAGGGAGGTTTATAGAGTCGATAGAGGACAACACTCTGTTTAGGGAGGTTTATAGAGTCGATAGAGGACAACACTCTGTTTAGGGAGGTTTATAGAGGACAACACTCTGTTTAGGGAGGTTTATAGAGTCGAAAACAGATCTCTCATGATGATGAAGCAGTTGGAGATCAATAGTTTGAGAGGAGGATGATCCCTGAGGATTCAAACATAATCAGCCTATCAGCCGTTCTAATGCAGTGGTCCTCCGGCCCTGTCAGAACGATTTAACCACTACTGACGACACACACACTATGTTCTTCTATCCTTGTTGGGACCTCAAATTAAATTTCCATTCAGAATCCTATTTTCCTTAATCTTAACCCTTTACCATAACCCTAACCCCTTACCCTAATTGTAACCCTTAACCTCAACCCTAACCCCTTACCCTAATTGTAACCCTTAACCTCAACCCTAACCCTAACCCCTTACCCTAATTGTAACCCTTAACCTCAATCCTAACCCTAACCCCTTACCCTAATTGTAACCCTAAACCTTAAGCTCAAAATAGCCTTTGTCCTCATGGGGGACTTTAGGTCCTTTAGGATAGAAAAATCAATTCACCCACCCACCCACCCACCCACATACACACACACACACACACACACACACAAACACACACACACACACACACACACACACACACACACACACACACACACACACACACACACACACACACACACACACACACACACACACACACACACACACACACACACACACACACACACACACACACACACACACACACACACACACACACACACACAAAATGCCCCGCCAGCTAGCTAGGGTCCCATCTGCGGCCCCCTGTTGCAGATGGGCCCTTTCAGCTCAATCAGAGTTTTTGTTGACCTAGACAGATTAAGACTGAGCCAGAAATACACATGCTCAAGGTGAAGATAATTGACAGTGAAACGTGTTGTTCTACAGGGTCAGACATAGTAGTACAGCTCTTATGGAGCACATTAGGGTTAAGTGACTTGCTCAAGGGCACAGACAGATTGTTTTCACCTTGTCGGCTCGGGTACTCAAGCCCAGCGGCCATTCGGTTACTGGCTCAACGCTCAAACCACTAGCCATTCACGGAACGTATTCATCCAATGGCAAAACAGTCCTGTAGCGTAGCATCCGCGTCATCTGACCACTACCGTATTGAGCGAGTCACTGGTACTTCCTGCTTTGGTGAGGGAGAGCGTTGTATGAATCTCTATGATCTAGAGATTTCTTTCCTCTTGTTCCACGTGACATGCTTTTTTAAAATGAGGAATCATTTGGGTTCCTGGATCTTTTCACAGCATTACAAGGGTGCGTTGAGACAGATTTATCAATGAGCCAAGCGCAGCTCAGTTAAACCCTACCATCGTGTCACTGAGTGGTCATAATGCCTCAGCAAATATACATTATCCCAGGGGGCGTTGGGAAGACACAATATAAGTAACATAATTTATGTCCCTCTAACTGCCCTGAATGCCTCTGCTGATTCTACAGCTATTGTATACTGTAATGATGTGCCTATGAACCAGAGTTATACTGTAATCATGTGCCTATGAACCAGAGTTATACTGTAATGATGTGCCTATGAACCAGAGTTATACTGTAATGATGTGCCTATGAACCAGAGTTATACTGTAATCATGTGCCTATGAACCAGAGTTATACTGTAATGATGTGCCTATGAACCAGAGTTATACTGTAATCATGTGCCTATGAACTAGAGGTCGACCGATTATGATTTTTCAACGCCGATACCGATACCGATTAATCGGCCGATTTTTTAAATTTATTTGGAATAATGACAATTACAACAATACTGAATGAACACTTATTTTAACTTAATATAATACATCAATAAAATCAATTTAGCCTCAAATAAATAATGAAACATGTTCAATTTGGTTTAAATAATGCAAAAACAAAGTTTTGGAGAAGAAAGTAAAAGTGCAATATGTGCCATGTAAGAAAGCTAACGTTTAAGTTCCTTGCTCAGAACATGAGAACATATGAAAGCTGGTGGTTCCTTTTAACATGAGTCTTCAATATTCCCAGGTAAGAAGTTTTAGGTTGTAGTTATTATAGGAGTTATAGGACTATTTCTCTCTCTACGATTTGTATTTCATATACCTTTGACTATTGGATGTTCTTATAGGCACTTTAGTATTGCCAGTGTAACAGTATAGCTTCCGTCCCTCTCCCCGCTCCTACCTGGGCTCGAACCAGGAACACATCGACAACAGCCACCGTCGAAGCAGCGTTACCCATGCAGAGCAAGGGGAACAACTACTCCAAGGCTCAGAGCGAGTGACGTTTGAAACGCTATTAGCGCGCGCTAACTAGCTAGCCATTTCACATCGGTTACACTAGCCTAATCTCGGGAGTTGATAGGCTTGAAGTCATAAACTTGAAGCATTGCGAAGAGCTGCTGGCAAAACGCACAAAACTGCTGTTTGAATGAATGCTTACGAGCCTGCTGGTGCCTACCACCGCTCAGTCAGACTGCTCTATCAAATCATAGACTTAATTATAACATAATAACACACAGAAATACGAGCCTTGGGTCATTAATATGGTAGAATCCGGAAACTATCATCTCGAAAACAAAACATTTATTCTTTCAGTGAAATACGGAGCCGTTTCGTATTTTATCTAACGGGTGGCATCCATAAGTCTAAACATTCCTGTTACATTGCACAACCTTCAATGTTATGTCATAATTACGTAAAATTCTGGCAAATTAGTTCGCAATGAGCTAGGCGGCCCAAACTGTTGCATATACCCTGACTCTGCGTGCAATGAACGCAAGGGAAGTGGCACAATTTCACCTGGTTAATATTGCCTGCTAACCTGGATTTCTTTTAGCTAAATATGCAGGTTTAAAATATATACTTCTGTGTATTGATTTTAAGAAAGGCATTGATGTTTATGGTTAGGTACACGTTGGAGCAACGACAGTCCTTTTTCGCGAATGCGCACTGCATCGATTATATGCAACGCAGGACACGCTAGATAAACTAGTAATATCATCAACCATGTGTAGTTATAACTAGTGATTATGATTGATTGATTGTTTTTTATAAGATACGTTTAATGCTAGCTAGCAAGTGAGGCAGGTGGTTAGAGCGTTGGACTAGTTAACCGTAAGGTTGCAAGATTGAATCCCTGAGCTGACAAGGTAAAAATCTGTCATTCTTCCCCTGAACAAGGCAGTTAACCCACCGTTCCTAGGCCGTCATTGAAAATAAGAATGTGTTCTTAACTGACTTGCCTAGTTAAATAAAGGTGTAAAAAAAAAATCGGCCAAAATCGGCATCCAAAATTACCGATTTCCGATTGTTATGAAAACTTGAAATCGGCCCCGATTAATCGGCCGACCTCTACTATGAACCCGAGTTGCACTGTTAGAACTGAGGCGGTGTGTCCTAGTAGGAAGTCCACTGTTAGAACTGAGGCGGTGTGTCCTAGTAGGAAGTCCACTGTTAGAACTGAGGCGGTGTGTCCTAGTAGGAAGTCCACTGTTAGAACTGAGGCGGTGTGTCCTAGTAGGAAGTCCACTGTTAGAACTGAGGCGGTGTGTCCTAGTAGGAAGTCCACTGTTAGAACTGAGGCGGTGTGTCCTAGTAGGAAGTCCACTGTTAGAACTGAGGCGGTGTGTCCTAGTAGGAAGTCCACTGTTAGAACTGAGGCGGTGTGTCCTAGTAGGAAGTCCACTGTTAGAACTGAGGCGGTGTGTCCTAGTAGGAAGTCCACTGTTAGAACTGAGGCGGTGTGTCCTAGTAGGAAGTCCACTGTTAGAACTGAGGCGGTGTGTCCTAGTAGGAAGTCCACTGTTAGAACTGAGGCGGTGTGTCCTAGTAGGAAGTCCACTGTTAGAACTGAGGCGGTGTGTCCTAGTAGGAAGTCCACTGTGTGCACCTCAACCTGCACTATCAACTCAAACATAAATAACATGAGCATGTTTAGGGAGTTTCTCCCATTCTTCTAGGCAGATCCTCTCAAGCTCTGTCAGGTTGGATGGAGAGTGTCGCTGCACAGCAATTTTCAGGTCTCTCCAGAGATGTTCGATCGGGTTCGAGTCTGGGCTCTGGCTGGACCCCTCAAGGACATTCAGAGAGGAGTCCTGAAGCCACTCCTGCGTTGTCTTGACTGTGTGCTTAGGGTCATTGTCCTGTTGGCAGGTGACCCCCCCAGTCTGAGGTCCTGAGAGCTCTGGAGCAGGTTTTCATCAAGTATTTCTCTGTACTTTGCTCTGTTCATCTTCCCCCTCGATCCTGACTAGTCTCCCAGTCCCTGCCACTGAAAAACATCCCCGCAGCATGATGCTGCCACCACCATGCTTCACCGTAGGAATGGTGCCAGGTTTCCTCTGGACATGACGCTTGGCATTCAGGCCAAAGAGTTACATTTTGGCAAACTCCAAGCAGGCTGTCATGTGCCTTTTACTGAGGAGTGGCTTCTGTCTGGCCTCTCTACCATCAAGGCCTGATTGGTGGAGTGCTGCAGAGATGGTTGTCCTTCAAGAAGGTTCTCCCATCTTCACAGAGGAACTCTGGAGCTCTGCCAGAGTGACCATCGGGTTCTTGGTCACCTCCCTGACCAAAGCCCTTTTCCCCCAATTCCTCAGTTTGGCTGGCCGGCCAGCTCTAGGAAGAGTCTTGGTGGTTTGTCAGCTACTGGGACAAATCAGTCACTAAAACCCTAAACCTCAACTAAAACTTGTAATAAATAATGTGGAAATTGAACAAGTTGAGGTGAATAAACTGCTTGGAGTAACTCTGGATTGTAAACTGTCATGGTCAAAACATATTGATGCAGTAGTAGCTAAGTTGGGCAGAAGTCTGTCCATAATAAAGCGCTGCTCTACCTTCTTAACATCACTATCAACAAGGCAGGTCCTACAGGCCCTAGTTTCTACCTTCTTAACAACACTATCAACAAGGCAGGTCCTACAGGCCCTAGTTTCTACCTTCTTAACATCACTATCAACAAGTCAGGTCCTACAGGCCCTAGTTTCTACCTTCTTAACAACACTATCAACAAGGCAGGTCCTACAGGCCCTAGTTTCTACCTTCTTAACAACACTATCAACAAGGCAGGTCCTACAGGCCCTAGTTTCTACCTTCTTAACAACACTATCAACAAGGCAGGTCCTACAGGCCCTAGTTTCTACCTTCTTAACAACACTATCAACAAGGCAGGTCCTACAGGCCCTGGTTTCTACCTTCTTAACAACACTATCAACAAGGCAGGTCCTACAGGCCCTAGTTTCTACCTTCTTAACAGCACTATCAACAAGGCAGGTCCTACAGGCCCTAGTCTCTACCTTCTTAACAACACTATCAACAAGGCAGGTCCTACAGTCTCTAGGTTTGTCGCACCTGGACTACTGTTCAGTAGTGTGGTCAGGTGCCACAAATAGAGAAATCGGAAGATTACAATTGGCTCAGAACAGGGCAGCACGGCTGGCCCTTAAATGTACACAGAGAGCTAATATTAATAATATGCATGTCAATCTCTCCTGGCTCAAAGTGGAGGAAAGATTGACTTCATCACTACTTGTATTTATGAGAGGTATTGACATGTTGAATGCACCGAGCTGTCTGTTTGAACTACTGGCACACAGCTCAGACACCCATGCATACCCCACAAGACATGCCACCAGAGGTCTCTTCACAGTACCACAAGTCCAGAACAGACTACAGGCACACAGTACTACATAGAGCCATGACTACATGGAACTCTATTCCACATCAGGTAACTGATGCAGCAGTAGAATCAGATTTAAAAACAGATAAAATACACCTTATGGAACAGCGGGGACTGTGAAGACACACACACACAGATACATGGATTTTGTATTGTAGATATGTGATAGTAATGTGTTGTGAAGAGTGTTATGAAATGTAATGTCGTGTAATATTTTAAATTGGATAAAACTGTATTAATGTTGCTGGACCTCCGAGTACCACTCTTCATATTTCAAGCATGGCTGCATCATGGTATGGGTATGCTTGTCATCGGCAAGGACTAAGGAGCTTTTTAGGATAAAAATAAACTGAACAAAATCCTGGAGGAAAACCTGGTTCAGTTTGCTTTCCAACAGACACTGGGAAACCAATGCACCATTCAGCAGGACAATAACCGAAAACACAACGCCAAATCTACACTGGAGTTGCTTACCAAGGCGGCATTGAATGTTCCTGAGTGGCCAAGTTAGAGTCTTGACTTAAGTCGGCTTGAAAATCTATGGCAAGACTTGAAAATGGCGGTCTAGCAATAATCAACAACCAACAGCTTGAAGAATTAAAAAAAAGAAGTAATGTGCATATATTAGCTACACTGACCCTACTACACGTAGACGGTGTGATTGTGGCAGGAAACCAGATACCTGCGTAAGCTGTTTGCATGATGGGGGTTGAAAATCAAATCAGCCTCTATTTAAATAGACAAGATTTTACCTCAGGTGGAAGTGTCTTTCCGTCTCAGCTCTGGTTGTTCTTAAATGGAGTACACACACACACACACACACACACACACACACACACACACACACACACACACACACACACACACACACACACACACACACACACACACACACACACACACACACACACACACACACACACACACACACACACACACACACACACACACACACACACAGAAATATATATAAACTCAGCAAAAAAAACTAAAAAAAACAACGTCCTCTCACTGTCAACTGTGTTAATTTTCAGCAAACTTAACATGTGTAAATATTTGTATGAACATAAGATTCAACAACTGAGACATAAACTGAACAAGTTCCACAGACATGTGACTAACAGAAATGGAATAATGTGTCCCTGAACAACAGCCAATCAGTTGTGTTGTGACAAGGTAGGGGTGGTATAGAGAATATAGCAGTATTTGGTAAAAGACCAAGTCCTTATTATGGCAAGAACAGCTCAAATAAGCAAAGAGAAACGACAGTCCATCATTACTTTAAGACATGAAGGTCAGTCAATACGGAACATTTCAAGAAGTTTTACAGTTTCTTCAAGTGCAGTTGCAAAAACCATCAAGAGCTTTAATGAAGCTGGCTCTCATTAGGGCCGCCACAGGAAATGAAGACTCAGAATGACCTCTGTTGCAGAGGATAAGTTCATTATAATTAACTGCACCTCAGATTGCAGCCCAAATAAATGCTTCACAGAGTTCAAGTAACAGGCACATCTCTACATCAACTGTTCAGAGGAGACTGTGTGAATCAGGCCTTCATGGTTGAAATGCTGCAAAGAAACCACTACTAAAGGACACCAATAAGAAGAAGAGACTTGTTTGGGCCAAGAAACACAAGCAATGGACATTAGACCAGTGGAAATCTGTACTTTGGTCTGATGAGTCCAAATTTGAGGTTTTTGGTTCCAACAGCCTTGTCTTTACAAGACGCAGAGAAGGTGAACGGATGATTTCCGCCTGTGTGGTTCCCACCGTGAAGCATGGAGGAGGAGGTGTGATGGCGTGGGGGTGCTTTGCTGGTGACACTGTCTGTGATTTATTTAGAATTCAAGGCACACTTAACCAGCATGGCTACCACAGCATTCTGCAGCGATACGCCATCCCATCTAGTTTGCGCTTAGTGACACTATCATTTGTTTTTCAACAGGACAACAGGACACCTCCAGGCTGTGTAAGGGCTATTTGACCAAAAAGGAGAGTGATGGACTGCTGCATCAGATGACCTGGCCTCCACAATCACCCAACATCAACCCAATTGAGATGGTTTGGGATGAGTTGGACCGCAGAGTGAAGGAAAAGCAGTCAACAAGTGCTCAGCATATGTGGGAACTCCTTCAAGAATATTGGAAAAGCATTCCAGGTGAAGCTGGTTGAGAGAATGCAAAGGCATGTGCAAAGCTTACATAAATGCAAAATAACATGGCATTTGGCATCATGCGGCAGGGACTGGGAGACTAATGATTATCGAGTCAACGATGAACGGAGAAAAGTACAGAGAGATCCATGATGAAAACCTGCTACAGAGCACTCAGGATCTCAGACTGGGGCGAAGGTTCACCTTCCAACAGGACAACGACCCTAAGCACACAGCCAAGACAACGCAGAAGTGGCTTCGGGACAAGTCTCTGAATGTCCTTGAGTGGCCCAGCCAGAGCCCAGACTCTGCAGAGAAGAATAGGAGAAACTCATACCGAAGAAGACTCTATGCTGTAATCGCTGCCAAAGGTGCTTTAATAAAGCACTGAGTAAATGGTCTGAATACTTAGGTAAATGTAATATTTTAGTTAAATTAGCAAAATAAAAAAAAATAAAACAGTTTTTGCTTTGTCATTATGTGTCAATTGATGAGGATTTAGATATATATTTTTTAATCATTTTTAGACTAAGGCTGTAATGTAACAAAATGTGGACAAAGTCAAAGGATCTTCCTGGGTCTGAATACTTCCATAATGCACTGTATAAGCTACATTGTGTACACACACACACACACACACACACACACACACACACACACACACACACACACACACACACACACACACACACACACACACACACACACACACACACACACACACACACACACACACACACACACACACACACACACACACACACACACGGTGAGTGCCCATCTGCTCTTTTGTGGTGACAGACCTTGTACTTTGGCCAGCATTTTATCTCAGTGTGTGTTTGTCACCATCCATCCCCATCTCTCTCTCCCACGCAGACACACACACACACACACACAATCTGTCACAGGGCACAGTGGTGGCACCAGTCCCCCACAGACAGTGGTTTTATCATTTTAATAGGATGTCTACAGGGGCAAATATCTAAAAGGCCTTTCCCACCCTCTGCTGTAGTGCTGGGGAGGTGTGTGTGTAGCCGGGGCGTTAGAGGGGAAACTAGTGACATGGCTCCTGCATGGACAAGATATGAAAGTTTGTTCCACTTTGGTTTATCTATTGCTGTTATCACTTTTGAAGGACAGACTGGGACAAAGTTAGCATGTCATCTCAATCTAGTTAGATCTGTGCATCGCTTCCATAGTAATGTACATGTTGGACATAAAGCCCAACAGAACCGGTAAACTGTACCATCGCCTTAATGTTGGACATAAAGCCCAACAGAACCGGTAAACTGTACCATCACCCTAATGTTGGATATAAAGCCCAAGCAGAACCGGTAAACTGTACCATCTTTCCATAGGTACCATCGCCCTAATGTTGGACATAAAGCCCAAACAGAACCGGTAAACTGTACCATCGCCCTAATGTTGGACATAAAGCCCAAGCAGAACCGGTAAACTGTAGCATCTTTCCATAGGTACCATCGCCCTAATGTTGGATATAAAGCCCAAACAGAACCGGTAAACTGTAGCATCTTTCCATAGGTACCATCACCCTAATGTTGGACATAAAGCCCAAGCAGAACCGGTAAACTGTACCATCTGTACCATCGCCCTAATGTTGGACATAAAGCCCAAGCAGAACCGGTAAACTGTACCATCTGTACCATCGCCCTAATGTTGGACATAAAGCCCAAGCAGAACCGGTAAACTGTTCCATCTGTACCATCGCCCTAATGTTGGACGTAAAGCCCAAGCAGAACCAGTAAACTGTACCATCTTTCCATAGGTACCATCGCCCTAATGTTGGACACAAACCCCAAGCAGAACCGGTAAACTGTACCATCTTTCCATAGGTACCATCGCCCTAATGTTGGACACAAAGCCCAAGCAGAACCGGTAAACTGTACCATCTTTCCATAGGTACCATCGCCCTAATGTTGGACATAAAGCCCAAGCTGAACCGGTAAACTGTACCATCTTTCCATAGGTACCATCGCCCTAATGTTGGACATAAAGCCCAAGCAGAACCGGTAAACTGTAGCATCTTTCCATAGGTACCATCGCCCTAATGTTGGACATAAAGCCCAAGCAGAACCGGTAAACTGTAGCATCTTTCCATAGGTACCATCGCCCTAATGTTGGACATAAAGCCCAAGCAGAACCGGTAAACTGTAGCATCTTTCCATAGGTACCATCGCCCTAATGTTGGACATAAAGCCCAAGCAGAACCGGTAAACTGTACCATCTTTCCATAGGTACCATCGCCCTAATGTTGGACACAAAGCCCAAACAGAACCGGTAAACTGTAGCATCTTTCCATAGGTACCATCGCCCTAATGTTGGACATAAAGCCCAAGCAGAACCGGTAAACTGTACCATCTGTACCATCGCCCTAATGTTGGACATAAAGCCAAGCAGAACCGGTAAACTGTACCATCTGTACCATCGCCCTAATGTTGGACGTAAAGCCCAAGCAGAACCGGTAAACTGTACCATCTTTCCATAGGTACCATCGCCCTAATGTTGGACACAAACCCCAAGCAGAACCGGTAAACTGTACCATCTTTCCATAGGTACCATCGCCCTAATGTTGGACACAAAGCCCAAGCAGAACCGGTAAACGGTACCATCTTTCCATAGGTACCATCGCCCTAATGTTGGACATAAAGCCCAAGCAGAACCGGTAAACTGTACCATCTTTCCATAGGTACCATCGCCCTAATGTTGGACATAAAGCCCAAGCAGAACCGGTAAACTGTAGCATCTTTCCATAGGTACCATCGCCCTAATGTTGGACATAAAGCCCAAGCAGAACCGGTAAACTGTACCATCTTTCCATAGGTACCATCGCCCTAATGTTGGACATAAAGCCCAAGCAGAACCGGTAAACTGTAGCATCTTTCCATAGGTACCATCGCCCTAATGTTGGACATAAAGCCCAAGCAGAACCGGTAAACTGTACCATCTTTCCATAGGTACCATCGCCCTAATGTTGGACACAAAGCCCAAAGAGAACCGGTAAACTGTAGCATCTTCCCATAGGTACCATCGCCCTAATGTTGGACATAAAGCCCAAGCAGAACCGGTAAACTGTACCATCTGTACCATCGCCCTAATGTTGGACATAAAGCCAAGCAGAACCGGTAAACTGTACCATCTGTACCATCGCCCTAATGTTGGACGTAAAGCCCAAGCAGAACCGGTAAACTGTACCATCTTTCCATAGGTACCATCGCCCTAATGTTGGACATAAAGCCCAAGCAGAACCGGTAAACTGTAGCATCTTTCCATAGGTACCATCGCCCTAATGTTGGACATAAAGCCCAAGCAGAACCAGTAAACTGTACCATCTTTCCATAGGTACCATCGCCCTAATGTTGGACACAAACCCCAAGCAGAACCGGTAAACTGTACCATCTTTCCATAGGTACCATCGCCCTAATGTTGGACACAAAGCCCAAGCAGAACCGGTAAACTGTACCATCTTTCCATAGGTACCATCGCCCTAATGTTGGACATAAAGCCCAAGCTGAACCGGTAAACTGTACCATCTTTCCATAGGTACCATCGCCCTAATGTTGGACATAAAGCCCAAGCAGAACCGGTAAACTGTTCCATCTGTACCATCGCCCTAATGTTGGACGTAAAGCCCAAGCAGAACCAGTAAACTGTACCATCTTTCCATAGGTACCATCGCCCTAATGTTGGACACAAACCCCAAGCAGAACCGGTAAACTGTACCATCTTTCCATAGGTACCATCGCCCTAATGTTGGACACAAAGCCCAAGCAGAACCGGTAAACTGTACCATCTTTCCATAGGTACCATCGCCCTAATGTTGGACATAAAGCCCAAGCTGAACCGGTAAACTGTACCATCTTTCCATAGGTACCATCGCCCTAATGTTGGACATAAAGCCCAAGCAGAACCGGTAAACTGTAGCATCTTTCCATAGGTACCATCGCCCTAATGTTGGACATAAAGCCCAAGCAGAACCGGTAAACTGTAGCATCTTTCCATAGGTACCATCGCCCTAATGTTGGACATAAAGCCCAAGCAGAACCGGTAAACTGTAGCATCTTTCCATAGGTACCATCGCCCTAATGTTGGACATAAAGCCCAAGCAGAACCGGTAAACTGTACCATCTTTCCATAGGTACCATCGCCCTAATGTTGGACACAAAGCCCAAACAGAACCGGTAAACTGTAGCATCTTTCCATAGGTACCATCGCCCTAATGTTGGACATAAAGCCCAAGCAGAACCGGTAAACTGTACCATCTGTACCATCGCCCTAATGTTGGACATAAAGCCAAGCAGAACCGGTAAACTGTACCATCTGTACCATCGCCCTAATGTTGGACGTAAAGCCCAAGCAGAACCGGTAAACTGTACCATCTTTCCATAGGTACCATCGCCCTAATGTTGGACACAAACCCCAAGCAGAACCGGTAAACTGTACCATCTTTCCATAGGTACCATCGCCCTAATGTTGGACACAAAGCCCAAGCAGAACCGGTAAACGGTACCATCTTTCCATAGGTACCATCGCCCTAATGTTGGACATAAAGCCCAAGCAGAACCGGTAAACTGTACCATCTTTCCATAGGTACCATCGCCCTAATGTTGGACATAAAGCCCAAGCAGAACCGGTAAACTGTAGCATCTTTCCATAGGTACCATCGCCCTAATGTTGGACATAAAGCCCAAGCAGAACCGGTAAACTGTACCATCTTTCCATAGGTACCATCGCCCTAATGTTGGACATAAAGCCCAAGCAGAACCGGTAAACTGTAGCATCTTTCCATAGGTACCATCGCCCTAATGTTGGACATAAAGCCCAAGCAGAACCGGTAAACTGTACCATCTTTCCATAGGTACCATCGCCCTAATGTTGGACACAAAGCCCAAAGAGAACCGGTAAACTGTAGCATCTTCCCATAGGTACCATCGCCCTAATGTTGGACATAAAGCCCAAGCAGAACCGGTAAACTGTACCATCTGTACCATCGCCCTAATGTTGGACATAAAGCCAAGCAGAACCGGTAAACTGTACCATCTGTACCATCGCCCTAATGTTGGACGTAAAGCCCAAGCAGAACCGGTAAACTGTACCATCTTTCCATAGGTACCATCGCCCTAATGTTGGACATAAAGCCCAAGCAGAACCGGTAAACTGTAGCATCTTTCCATAGGTACCATCGCCCTAATGTTGGACATAAAGCCCAAGCAGAACCGGTAAACTGTAGCATCTTTCCATAGGTACCATCGCCCTAATGTTGGACACAAAGCCCAAACAGAACCGGTAAACTGTAGCATCTTTCCATAGGTACCATCGCCCTAATGTTGGACATAAAGCCCAAGCAGAACCGGTAAACTGTACCATCTGTACCATCGCCCTAATGTTGGACATAAAGCCAAGCAGAACCGGTAAACTGTACCATCTTTCCATAGGTACCATCGCCCTAATGTTGGACACAAACCCCAAGCAGAACCGGTAAACTGTACCATCTTTCCATAGGTACCATCGCCCTAATGTTGGACACAAAGCCCAAGCAGAACCGGTAAACGGTACCATCTTTCCATAGGTACCATCGCCCTAATGTTGGACATAAAGCCCAAGCAGAACCGGTAAACTGTACCATCTTTCCATAGGTACCATCGCCCTAATGTTGGACATAAAGCCCAAGCAGAACCGGTAAACTGTAGCATCTTTCCATAGGTACCATCGCCCTAATGTTGGACATAAAGCCCAAGCAGAACCGGTAAACTGTACCATCTTTCCATAGGTACCATCGCCCTAATGTTGGACATAAAGCCCAAGCAGAACCGGTAAACTGTAGCATCTTTCCATAGGTACCATCGCCCTAATGTTGGACATAAAGCCCAAGCAGAACCGGTAAACTGTACCATCTTTCCATAGGTACCATCGCCCTAATGTTGGACACAAAGCCCAAACAGAACCGGTAAACTGTAGCATCTTTCCATAGGTACCATCGCCCTAATGTTGGACATAAAGCCCAAGCAGAACCGGTAAACTGTACCATCTGTACCATCGCCCTAATGTTGGACATAAAGCCAAGCAGAACCGGTAAACTGTACCATCTGTACCATCGCCCTAATGTTGGACATAAAGCCCAAACAGAACCGGTAAACTGTAGCATCTTTCCATAGGTACCATCGCCCTAATGTTGGACATGGTATAGTATCTCTCGTGGATACTATACCATTATACCATCTGTCACGACTGACTGGAATACGTGAGATACCGCCGCAGCGTTAGGTCCAATGTTTTGGGGGTTTTCAATGGTTATTTGGACGTATCACAAAGCGTCGCTTCAACTGGGGGGGGTGAGTTTTCCTTTAGAGTGGGCGGAGACTCCATTTCTACCACGTACGGTCATGTATCTGACCCAATTGAAGATTCGAGTTGTGGGTTAACAGAGATGACTATCACCCTGATCCTCTCCCAACTCAAACCTAGATCAGAGACACTACTGAGGACAAGAGGATAGGTTGAGAAACACATGCTGACATCAGACAGGTTTAATCCACGTGTCAAATATGTTATGTAGTGTGGTGCGGTAGTATGGTGCGGTAGTATGGTGTGGTAGTGTAGTGTGATAGTATAGTGTGGTAGAGTAGTGTGATAGTATAGTGTGGTAGTGTAGTGTGGTAGAGTAGTGTGGTAGTATAGTGTGGTAGTATAGTGTGGTGTGGTGGTATAGTGTGGTAGTATAGTGTGGTAGTGTGGTAGTATAGTGTGGTAGTGTAGTGTGGTAGCGTAGTGTGGTAGTATAGTGTGGTAGTATAGTGTTGAAGTATAGTGTGGTAGTGTGGTAGTGTGGTGGTAGTATAGTGTGGTAGTGTGGTAGTGTAGTGTGGTAGTATAGTGTGGTAGTATAGTGTGGAAGTATAGTGTGGTAGTGTGGTGGTAATATAGTGTGGTGGTGTGGTAGTATAGTGTGGTAGTATAGTGTGTTAGTATAGTGTGGTAGTATAGTGTGGTAGTATAGTGGGGTAGTGTGGTAGTATAGTGGGGTAGTGTGGTAGTATAGTGTGGTAGTATAGTGGGGTAGTATAGTATGGTAGTATAGTGTGGAAGTATAGTGGGGTGGCATAGTGTGGTAGTATAGTGCGGTAGTATAGTTTGGTAGTATAGTGTGGAAGTATAGTGGGGTAGTATAGTGAGGTAGTATAGTGTGGTAGTATCGTGTGGAAGTATAGTGGGGTAGTATAGTGTGGTAGTGTGGTAGTATAGTGTGGTAGTATAGTGTGGTAGTATAGTGTGGTAGTATAGTGTGGTAGTATAGTGGGGTAGTATAGTGGGCTAGTATAGTGTGGTAGTATAGCGTGGTAGTATAGTGGGGTAGTATAGTGTGGTAGTGTGGTAGTATAGTGTGGTAGTATAGTGTGGTAGTATAGTGTGGTAGTATAGTGGGGTAGTATAGTGGGCTAGTATAGTGTGGTAGTATAGTGTGGCAGTATAGTGTGGTAGTATAGTGCAGTAGTATAGTGCGGTAGTATAGTGCGGTAGTATAGTGTGGAAGTATAGTGTGGTAGTATAGTGTGGTAGTATAGTGTGGTAGTATAGTGTGGTAGTGTGGTAGTATAGTGTGGTAGTATAGTATGGTAGTATAGTGTGGTAGTGTGGTAGTATAGTGTGGTAGTGTGGTAGTATAGTGTGGTGGTGTAGTGTGGTAGTATAGTGTGGTAGTATAGTGTGGTAGTATAGTGCAGTAGTATAGTGTGGTAGTATAGTGCGGTAGTATAGTGTGGTAGTAGTGTGGTAGTGTGGTAGTATAGTGTGGTAGTATAGTGCAGTAGTATAGTGCGGTAGTATAGTGCGGTAGTATAGTGGGGTAGTATAGTGTGGTAGTATAGTGTGGTAGTATAGTGTGGTAGTATAGCGTGGTAGTGTGGTGGTATAGTGTGGTAGAGTAGTGTGGTAGTATGGTGTGGTAGTATGGTGTGGTAGTGTAGTGTGGTAGTATAGTGTGGTAGTATAGTGTGATAGTGTAGTGTGGTAGTATAGTGTGGTAGTGTAGTGTGGTAGTATAGGGTGGTAGTGTGGTAGTATAGTGTGGTGGCATAGTGTGATAGTATAGTGTGGTAGTATAGTGTGGTAGTATAGTGTGGTAGTGTGGTAGTATAGCGTGGTAGTATAGTATGGTGGTTTAGTGTGGTAGTATAGTGTGGTAATATAGTGTGGTAGTATAGCGTGGTAGTATAGTATGGTGGTGTAGTGTGGTAGTATAGTGTGGTAGTATGGTAGTATAGTGTGGTAGTATAGTGTGGTAGTGTAGTGTGGTAGTGTAGTGTGGTAGTATCGTGTGGTAGTATAGTGTGGCAGTATAGTGTTGTAGTATAGTGTGGTAGTGTGGTAGTATAGTGTGGTAGTGTAGTGTGGTAGTATAGTGTGGTAGTGTAGTGTGGTAGTGTGGTGTGGTAGTATAGTGTGGTAGTATAGTGTGGTAGCGTGGTAGTATAGTGTGGTAGTGTGGTAGTATAGTGTGGAAGTGTGGTAGTATAGTTTGGTAGTGTGGTGTGGTAGTATAGTGTGGTAGTGTGGCAGTGTAGTGTGGTAGTATAGTGTGGTAGTATCGTGTGGTAGTATAGTGTGGTAGTGTGGTGGTATAGTGTGGTAGTGTAGTGTGGTAGTGTAGTGTGGTAGTGTAGTGTGGTAGTATAGTGTGGTAGTGTAGTGTGATAGTATAGTGTGGTAGTATAGTGTGGTAGTGTGGTAGTATAGTGTGGTGGTATAGTGTGGTAGTATAGTGTGGTAGTATAGTGTGGTAGTGTGGTGGTATAGTCTGGTAGTATAGTGTGGTAGTATAGTGTGGTAGTATAGTGTGGTAGTGTGGTAGTATAGTGTGGTGGCATAGTGTGGTAGTATAGTGTGGTAGTATAGTGTGGTAGTATGGTAGTATAGTGTGGTAGTATAGTGTGGTAGTATAGTGTGGTAGTGTGGTAGTATAGTGTGGTAGTACAGTGTGGTAGTATAGTGTGGTAGTATAGTGCGGTAGTATAGTGTGGTAGTGTGGTAGTATAGTGTGGTAGTGTGGTAGTATAGTGTGGTAGTACAGTGTGGTAGTATAGTGTGGTAGTATAGTGCGGTAGTATAGTGCGGTAGTGTGGTAGTATAGTGCGGTAGTATAGTGCGGTAGTGTGGTAGTATAGTGAAGTAGTGTGGTAGTATAGTGTGGTAGTGTGGTAGTATAGTGTGGTAGTATAGTGTGGTAGTGTGGTAGTATAGTGTGGTAGTATAGTGTGGTAGTGTAGTGTGGTAGTATAGTGTGGTAGTATAGTGGGGTAGTATGGTAGTATAGTGTGGTAGTATAGTGTGGTAGTGTGGTAGTATAGTGTGGTGGCATAGTGTGGTAGTATAGTGTGGTGGTATAGTGTGGTAGTGTGGTAGTATAGTGTGGTAGTATAGTGTGGTAGTATAGTGTGGTGGTATAGTGTGGTGGTATAGTGTGGTAGTATAGTGTGGTAGTGTAGTGGTATAGTGTGGTAGTGTGGTAGTATAGTGTGGTAGTATAGTGTGGTAGTATGGTAGTATAGTGTGGTAGTATGGTAGTATAGTGTGGTAGTATAGTGTGGTAGTATAGTGTGGTAGTATAGTGTGGTAGTGTGGTGGTATAGTGTGGTAGTATAGTGTGGTAGTATAGTGTGGTAGTATAGTGTGGTAGTGTGGTAGTATGGTAGTATAGTGTGGCAGTATAGTGTGGTAGTATGGTAGTATAGTGTGGTAGTGTAGTGGTATAGTGTAGTGGTATAGTGTGGTAGTATAGTGTGGTAGTATAGTGTGGTAGTGTGGTAGTGTGGTAGTATAGTGTGGCAGTATAGTGTGGTAGTATGGTAGTATAGTGTGGTAGTGTAGTGTGGTAGTGTGGTAGTATAGTGTGGTAGTATAGTGTGGTAGTATGGTAGTATAGTGTGGTAGTGTGGTAGTATAGTGTGGTAGTGTGGTAGTATAGTGTGGTAGTGTGGTAGTATAGTGTGGTAGTGTAGTGTGATAGTATAGTGTGGTAGTGTAGTGTGGTAGTATAGTGTGGTAGTATAGTGTGGTAGTATAGTGTGATAGTATAGTGTGGTAGTGTAGTGTGATAGTATAGTGTGGTAGTGTAGTGTGGTAGTATAGTGTGATAGTATAGTGTGGTAGTGTAGTGTGGTAGTATAGTGTGGTAGTATAGTGTGGTAGTGTGGTAGTATAGTGTGGTAGTATAGTGTGATAGTATAGTGTGGTAGTGTAGTGTGGTAGTGTAGTGTGGTAGTATAGTGTGATAGTATAGTGTGGTAGTATAGTGTGGTAGTGTAGTGTGGTAGTGTGGTAGTATAGTGTGATAGTATAGTGTGGTAGTGTAGTGTGATAGTATAGTGTGGCAGTGTAATGTAGTGTGGCTGTGTAGTGTGGTAATGTAGTGTGGTAGTGTGGTAGTATAGTGTGGTGGCATAGTGTGGTAGTATAGTGTGGTGGTATAGTGTGGTAGTGTGGTAGTATAGTGTGGTAGTATAGTGTGGTAGTATAGTGTGGTGGTATAGTGTGGTAGTATAGTGTGGTAGTGTAGTGGTATAGTGTGGTAGTGTGGTAGTATAGTGTGGTAGTATAGTGTGGTAGTATGGTAGTATAGTGTGGTAGTATGGTAGTATAGTGTGGTAGTATAGTGTGGTAGTATAGTGTGGTAGTATAGTGTGGTAGTATAGTGTGGTAGTATAGTGTGGTAGTGTGGTGGTATAGTGTGGTAGTATAGTGTGGTAGTGTGGTAGTATAGTGTGGTAGTATAGTGTGGTAGTGTGGTAGTATGGTAGTATAGTGTGGCAGTATAGTGTGGTAGTATGGTAGTATAGTGTGGTAGTGTAGTGGTATAGTGTAGTGGTATAGTGTGGTAGTATAGTGTGGTAGTGTGGTAGTATAGTGTGGTAGTATAGTGTGGTAGTGTGGTAGTATAGTGTGGCAGTATAGTGTGGTAGTATGGTAGTATAGTGTGGTAGTGTAGTGTGGTAGTGTGGTAGTATAGTGTGGTAGTATAGTGTGGTAGTATGGTAGTATAGTGTGGTAGTGTGGTAGTATAGTGTGGTAGTGTGGTAGTATAGTGTGGTAGTGTGGTAGTATAGTGTGGTAGTGTAGTGTGGTAGTATAGTGTGGTAGTGTAGTGTGGTAGTATAGTGTGATAGTATAGTGTGGTAGTGTAGTGTGATAGTATAGTGTGGTAGTGTAGTGTGGTAGTATAGTGTGATAGTATAGTGTGGTAGTGTAGTGTGGTAGTATAGTGTGGTAGTGTAGTGTGATAGTATAGTGTGGTAGTGTAGTGTGGTAGTATAGTGTGATAGTATAGTGTGGTAGTGTAGTGTGGTAGTATAGTGTGGTAGTATAGTGTGGTAGTGTGGTAGTATAGTGTGGTAGTATAGTGTGATAGTATAGTGTGGTAGTGTAGTGTGGTAGTGTAGTGTGGTAGTATAGTGTGATAGTATAGTGTGGTAGTATAGTGTGGTAGTGTAGTGTGGTAGTGTGGTAGTATAGTGTGATAGTATAGTGTGGTAGTGTAGTGTGATAGTATAGTGTGGCAGTGTAATGTAGTGTGGCTGTGTAGTGTGGTAATGTAGTGTGGTAATGTAATGTGGTTGTGTAGTGTGGTTATGTAGTGTAGTGTAGTGTGTTTATGTAGTGAAGTGTGGTTATGTAGTGAAGTAAGGCTCATATCTACTGTTGTTAGTCTACTGTTGTTAGAGACCTCATATATCCAGCCTGATCACTGGAAATAGATGTTGATTTTTGACGTTTGAAAAGGTCCTGACAACGTGGATATATGTCTTCCTCAGCCCTGCACTGGGCGCGAACTCATGATGCTCGGAGTCCAAGCAAGCTGCTCAGACTACTGGGCCACCGTAGATCACAACACTCTAGCATACCGTGAGAATACAGATGATACCCGATGGTAATAGAGCATTTATTTTTCTATTATTTTGATTTAAGACTTCCCCAAACCATACCCTTAACCTTAATGCCTAAACCGTTACCCTTTGAGTGGTTTCGGGTTTTAACCCAGTAACCATGCGGAATGAACCCGGTAACCACGCGGAATGAACCCGGGAACCACGCGGAATGAACCCGGTAACCACGCGGAATGAACCCGGTAACCACGCGGAATGAACCCGGTAACCACGCGGAATGAACCCGGTAACCACGCGGAATGAACCCGGTAACCACCCGGTAACCATGCGGAATGAACCCGGGAACCACGCGGAATGAACGCGTCAAAAATAGACGTTTGTCCATAATACATTGAATTTCGAATGGAAACTGAAATCTTGTTGCAAATTTAAAATTTCATATTTAATTTCCTTTTGGGTACTTCAGATCACCACAGGTCATCGTAATCATCTCTGGCCTTCCGTGTGGCCTTATCACATGTAAAATAATAAAATAATATGATTTTAAAATAAGAATACAATGATAAAGCTGTAACACATTATCCTAACCTTAAACCATCAACTTAGTGAATCCCATTGGTGTTTAAAATGAGGGTTTCAGCATGAAATATCATTTTTATGTCTTTGTTTTAAATGTTTTGGTGCTAAACTGGTGGTAGTTATGAAAAATGTCAATAATTGGAAGAGTTGCAGGGCTAATTGAAAATAATTACATTGTAAATGACATGCATCTTTTCATTAATCAGGCTATTTTATCGTGAACAATATGGTCTATCCACTAGAAATTTGTGGACAATATGGACAAAAAAGTATACATTTGTCAAGTAAAAAATCTGTCACCAAAATTGGATTCCAAGGATTCCAGTAACTTTGGTAAATTACTGGTAGCTTTGCAACCATAACCCTTGACCCCCCCCCCCCCCCCCACCCGGCGGTGTGCCAATAACAACTCACTTTGTTTGATCAGCCTCTTGTCGGCCACCAGGACGTTCTCACCGTCCACCACGATGACCTTTCCGTCCCGCGGCCCCACGGCAAAGTTGTCAAAGCTCACGTCCAGCAGGTAGAGGGCGAACTCAAAGTCGTTGTTGGTGAGCTGCTCAGCGATGTCCATCAGCTGTCGGGCCAGGTCAACCCTCTTGTCCCACGGAGCGTTATAGAAAGACCACAGCTCCTCGCCGACGTAGTTCACCGCCACCACGCGACCACACGCTCCCAGGTACTTGGCGAACGGCCAGCCTTCGTCTGACGGGAAACTCTGTAGGGGAGAAAGGAGTGATGTTAATTATTAGGAGAAAGGGGTATGGAGGAAAGAGGGGTTGGAATCCTCGTCTAACGGAAAGCTCTGAAGGAAGAAGTCCTGTTTTCATTTAAAGCAGGACGAACATATGAAGAGATATGGGGGACACACACATAGGAGGGATGAAGATCATTTGAGAAGAGAGGAGGAAAGAAGAGGAGATTAATACACAGTGATAATGTAGAAGTCTGTGCCTGATTATTGGCAAAGTCGGTGGGATATTAACACAGAAAAACACAAAAAAGTCCCTAAAAATATATTGGGAAAAAATGACATGTGTATGTAGACAATGCCTGGCTTGTGTGAAGCCCTCAGCTATAGTAAAACAGTCCATTATAATTACAAATACAGTAACACCAATGGCCGTCAATGTTAATGGCTGTCATTCATTGAATCAGATGGCTCATTCATTACAAAACCCACTGATATTGCCAACTACATTAATGATTTTTTTTATTGGCAAGATTAGGAAATTTAGGCATGACATGCCAGCAACAAACGCTGACACTACAAATCCAAGTATATCAGTATATTAGCCCAGTAATCAAAATTCATGAGGCGCGATCAAAAAGTTCCGTTACAGTCCGTAGAAACATGTCAAACGATGTATAGAATCATTCTTTAGGATGTTTTTAACATAAATCTCCAATAATGTTCCAACCGGAGAATTCTTTTGTCTTCAGAAATGCAATGGAACGCGAGCTAACTCTCTCACGTGGACGCACGCATGGTCAGCTCATGGAACTCTGCCAGAGCCCTGACTCAAAGAGCCCTCATCCCCCCTCCTTCACAGTAGAAGCATCAAACAAGGTTCTAAAGACTGTTGACATCTAGTGGAAGCCTTAGGAAGTGCAATATGACCAATATCCCACTGTATATTCGATAGGCGATGAGTTGAAAAACTACAAACCTCAGATTTCCCACTTTCTGGTTGGATTTTTTCTCAGGTTTTTATGAGTTCTGTTATACTCACAGACATCATTCAAACAGTTTTAGAAACTTCTGGGTGTTTTCTATCCAAATATACTAATATTATGCATATATTAGCTTCTGAGACTGAGTAACAGGCAGTTTACTCTGGGCACCTTATTCATCCAAAATACTTCCCCCAGCCATAAGAAGTCAGCCACTACTAGCACACAGCTCAGACACCCATGCATACCCCACAAGACATGCCACCAGAGGTCTCTTCACAATCCCTAACTCCAGAACAGACTATGGGAGGAGCACAGTACTACATAGAGCCATGACTACATGGAACTCTGTTCCACATCAAGTAACTGATGCAGCAGTAGAATATGATTTTAAAAACAGATAAAATACACCTTATGGAACAGCGGGGACTGTGAAGCAACAATTTTCCTAAGTCCTTTTTTGTGGCACCTGACCACACTACTGAACAGTAGTCCAGCTGCGACAAAACTAGGGCCTGTAGGACCTGCCTTGTTGATAGTGTTGTTAAGAAGGTAGAAACTAGAGCCTGTAGGACCTGCCTTGTTGATAGTGTTGTTAAGAAGGTAGAAACTAGGGCCTGTAGGACCTGCCTTGTTGATAGTGTTGTTAAGAAGGTAGAAACTAGGGCCTGTAGAACCTGCCGTGTTGATAGTGTTGTTAAGAAGGTAGAAACTAGGGCCTGTAGGACCTGTCTTGTTGATAGTGTTGTTAAGAAGGCAGAAACTAGGGCCTGTAGGACCTGCCTTGGTGATAGTGTTGTTAAGAAGGTAGAAACTAGGGCCTGTAGGACCTGCCGTGTTGATAGTGTTGTTAAGAAGGTAGAAACTAGGGCCTGTAGGACCTGCCTTGTTGATAGTGTTGTTAAGAAGGTAGAAACTAGGGCCTGTAGGACCTGCCTTGTTGATAGTGTTGTTAAGAAGGCAGAAACTAGGGCCTGTAGGACCTGCCTTGTTGATAGTGTTGTTAAGAAGGTAGAAACTAGGGCCTGTAGGACCTGCCTTGTTGATAGTGTTGTTAAGAAGGTAGAAACTAGGGCCTGTAGGACCTGCCTTGTTGATAGTGCTGTTAAGAAGGTAGAAACTAGGGCCTGTAGGACCTGCCTTGTTGATAGTGCTGTTAAGAAGGTTGAAACTAGGGCCTGTAGGACCTGCCTTGTTGATAGTGTTGTTAAGAAGGTAGAAACTAGGGCCTGTAGGACCTGCCTTGTTGATAGTGTTGTTAAGAAGGTAGAAACTAGGGCCTGTAGGACCTGCCTTGTTGATAGTGCTGTTAAGAAGGTAGAAACTAGGGCCTGTAGGACCTGCCTTGTTGATAGTGCTGTTAAGAAGGTAGAAACTAGGGCCTGTAGGACCTGCCTTGTTGATAGTGTTGTTAAGAAGGTAGAAACTAGGGCCTGTAGGACCTGTCTTGTTGATAGTGTTGTTAAGAAGGTAGAAACTAGGGCCTGTAGGACCTGTCTTGTTGATAGTGTTGTTAAGAAGGTAGAAACTAGGGCCTGTAGGACCTGTCTTGTTGATAGTGTTGTTAAGAAGGTAGAAACTAGGGCCTGTAGGACCTGTCTTGTTGATAGTGTTGTTAAGAAGGTAGAAACTAGGGCCTGTAGGACCTGCCTTGTTGATAGTGTTGTTAAGAAGGTAGAAACTAGGGCCTGTAGGACCTGCCTTGTTGATAGTGCTGTTAAGAAGGTAGAAACTAGGGCCTGTAGGACCTGCCTTGTTGATAGTGCTGTTAAGAAGGTAGAAACTAGGGCCTGTAGGACCTGCCTTGTTGATAGTGTTGTTAAGAAGGTAGAAACTAGGGCCTGTAGGACCTGTCTTGTTGATAGTGTTGTTAAGAAGGTAGAAACTAGGGCCTGTAGGACCTGTCTTGTTGATAGTGTTGTTAAGAAGGTAGACACTAGGGCCTGTAGGACCTGTCTTGTTGATAGTGTTGTTAAGAAGGTAGAAACTAGGGCCTGTAGGACCTGCCTTGTTGATAGTGTTGTTAAGAAGGTAGAAACTAGGGCCTGTAGGACCTGCCTTGTTGATAGTGTTGTTAAGAAGGTAGAAACTAGGGCCTGTAGGACCTGTCTTGTTGATAGTGTTGTTAAGAAGGTAGAAACTAGGGCCTGTAGGACCTGCCTTGTTGATAGTGTTGTTAAGAAGGTAGAAACTAGGGCCTGTAGGACCTGCCTTGTTGATAGTGCTGTTAAGAAGGTAGAAACTAGGGCCTGTAGGACCTGCCTTGTTGATAGTGCTGTTAAGAAGGTAGAAACTAGGGCCTGTAGGACCTGCCTTGTTGATAGTGTTGTTAAGAAGGTAGAAACTAGGGCCTGTAGGACCTGTCTTGTTGATAGTGTTGTTAAGAAGGTAGAAACTAGGGCCTGTAGGACCTGTCTTGTTGATAGTGTTGTTAAGAAGGTAGAAACTAGGGCCTGTAGGACCTGCCTTGTTGATAGTGTTGTTAAGAAGGTAGAAACTAGGGCCTGTAGGACCTGCCTTGTTGATAGTGCTGTTAAGAAGGTAGAAACTAGGGCCTGTAGGACCTGCCTTGTTGATAGTGCTGTTAAGAAGGTAGAAACTAGGGCCTGTAGGACCTGCCTTGTTGATAGTGTTGTTAAGAAGGTAGAAACTAGGGCCTGTAGGACCTGTCTTGTTGATAGTGTTGTTAAGAAGGTAGAAACTAGGGCCTGTAGGACCTGTCTTGTTGATAGTGTTGTTAAGAAGGTAGAAACTAGGGCCTGTAGGACCTGTCTTGTTGATAGTGTTGTTAAGAAGGTAGAAACTAGGGCCTGTAGGACCTGCCTTGTTGATAGTGTTGTTAAGAAGGTAGAGCAGCGCTTTATTATGGACAGACTTCTCCCCAACTTAGCTACTACTGTATAAATATGTTTTGACCATGACAGTTTACAATCTAGGGTTACTCCAAGCAGTTTATTCACCTCAACTTGTTCAATTTCCACATTATTTATTACAAGTTTTAGTTGAGGTTTAGGGTTTTAGTGACTGATTTGTCCCAAAATAAAATGCTTTTAGTTTTTGAAATATTTAGGACTAACTTATTCCTTGCCACCCACTATGAAACGAACTGCAACTCTTTGTTAAGTGTTGCAGTCATTTCAGTTGCTGTGGTAGCTGACGTGTACAGAGTTGAGTCGTCTACATAAACTCAGCAAAAAAAAGAAACGTCTTCTCACTGTCAACTGTGTTTATTATCAGCAAACTTAACATTTGTTAATATTTGTATGAACATAAGATTCAACAACTGAGACAAAACACTGAACAAGTTCCACAGACATGTGACTAACAGAAAGGGAATAATGTGTCCTTGAACAAAGTGGGGTCAAAATCAAAAGTAACAGTCAGTATCTGGTGTGGCCACCAGCTGCATTAACTACTGCAGTGCATCTCCTCATGGACGGCACCAGTTCTTCCTGTGAGATGTTACCCCACTCTTCCACCAAGGCACCTGCATGTTCCCGGACATTTCTGGGGGGAATGGCCCTAGCCCTCACCCTCCGATCCAACAGGTCCCAGACGTGCTCAATGGGATTGAGATCCGGGCTCTTCGCTGGCCATGGCAGAACACTGACATTTCTGTCTTGCAGGAAATCACGCACAGAACGAGCAGTATGGCTGGTGGCAAGGTCATGCTGGAGGGTCATGTCAGGATGAGCCTGCAGGAAGGGTACCACATGAGGGAGGAGGATGTCTTCCCTGTAACGCACAGCGTTGAGATTGCCTGCAATGACAACAAACTCAGTCCGATGATGCTGTGACACACCGCCCCAGACCATGATGGACCCTCCACCTCCAAATCGATCCCGCTCCAGAGTACAGGCCTCGGTGTAACGCTCATTTCTTTGACGACAAACACGAATCCGACCATCACCCCCGGTGAGACAAAACCGCGACTCGTCAGTGAAGAGCACTTTTTGCCAGTCCTGTCTGGTCCAGCGACGGTGGGTTTGTGCCCATAGGCAACGTTGTTGCCGGTGATGTCTGGTGAGGACCTGCCTTACAACAGGCCTACAAGCCCTCAGTCTAACCTCTCTCAGCCTATTGCGGACAGTCTGAGCACTGATAGAGGGATTGTGCGTTCCTGGTGTAACTCGGGCAGTTGTTGTTGCCATCCTGTGCCTGACCCGTAGATGTGATGTTCGGATGTACCAATCCTGTGCAGGTGTTGTTACACGTGGTCTGCCACTGCGAGGATCAGCTGTCCGTCCTGTCTCCCTGTAGCGCTGTCTTAGGCGCCTCACAGTACGGACATTGCAATTTATTGCCCTGGCCACATCTGCAGTCCTCATGCCTCCTTGCAGATGAGCAGGGACCCTGGGCATCTTTCTTTTGGTGTTTTTCCAGAGTCAGTAGAAAGGCCTCTTTAGTGTCCTAAGTTTTCATAACTATGACCTTAAATGCCTACCGTCTGTAAGCTGTTAGTTTCTTAACGACCGTTCCACAGGTGCATGTTCATTAATTGTTTATGGTTCATTGAACAAGCATGGGAAACAGTGTTTAAACCCTTTACAATGAAGATCTGTGAAGTTATTTGGATTTTTACGAATTATCTTTGAGAGACAGGGTCCTGAACAGGGGACATTTCCTTTTTTGCTGAGTTTACATAGACACACTGACTTTACTCAACGCTTTGTAAAGATCGGAAAAAGTAAATGTGCCTCGACAGACAGCTACCCCGGGGAATTCCTGATTCTACCTGGATTATGTAGGAGAGGCTTCCATTAAAAGAACACCCTTTGTTCTGTTAGACAGGTAACTCTTTATCCTCAACATAGCAGGGGGTGTAAAGCCATAACACAGCAACAGACTATGATTGAAGAGTAACAAAACAGACTCCACAATATTTTTTATCAACTTCTCTCAGCCAATCAGTCATTTGTGTCATATGGTAACCTAGCCTAGCCTGTAGTGTTATATGGTAACCTAGCCTAGCCTGTAGTGTTATATGGTAGCCTAGCCTGTAGTGTTATATGGTAACCTAGCCTGTAGTGTTATATGTTAACCTAGCCTGTAGTGTTATATGGTAACCTAGCCTGTAGTGTTATATGGTAGCCTAGCCTGTAGTGTTATATGGTAACCTAGCCTGTAGTGTTATATGGTAACCTAGCCTGTAGTGTTATATGGTAGCCTAGCCTGTAGTGTTATATGGTAACCTAGCCTGTAGTGTTATATGGTAACCTAGCCTAGCCAGTAGTGTCATATGGTAACCTAGCCTAGCCTGTAGTGTTATATGGTAGCCTAGCCTGTAGTGTTATATGGTAACCTAGCCTGTAGTGTTATATGGTAACCTAGCCTAGCCAGTAGTGTCATATGGTAACCTAGCCTAGCCTGTAGTGTTATATGGTAACCTAGCCTGTAGTGTTATATGGTAACCTAGCCTGTAGTGTTATATGGTAGCCTAGCCTGTAGTGTTATATGGTAACCTAGCCTGTAGTGTTATATGGTAACCTAGCCTAGCCAGTAGTGTCATATGGTAACCTAGCCTAGCCTGTAGTGTTATATGGTAGCCTAGCCTGTAGTGTTATATGGTAACCTAGCCTGTAGTGTTATATGGTAACCTAGCCTAGCCAGTAGTGTCATATGGTAACCTAGCCTAGCCTGTAGTGTTATATGGTCACCTAGCCTAGCCTGTAGTGTTATATGGTCACCTAGCCTAGCCTGTAGTGTTATATGGTCACCTAGCCTAGCCTGTAGTGTTATATGGTCACCTAGCCTAGCCTGTAGTGTTATATGTTAACCTAGCCTAGCCTGTAGTGTTATATGGTCACCTAGCCTAGCCTGTAGTGTTATATGGTCACCTAGCCTGTAGTGTTATATGGTAACCTAGCCTAGCCTGTAGGGTTAACGTAAACTCACCCCATTCCGTACAAATGTGCGTAACCGCGACATTCAAACGAGGCTGTAATGAAAACGAATGGGACTGAGGTGACTGTGTTGGCATCAAAATCCAGGGTGTGAACTACATTCCGATTCAGCGTTGATTGACATGGTAATGGACTAACAGTATTTGATAAAAGATGAAAAAACCGACCCCTCCGACGCTGTACGTTGCATCGTGACGTGTCACTACGTAACGTACAGCGTGCGTTTGCAGCTCAGGTAGCCCTTCTCTCGCAGATTAAAATCATGCTTGAACCATATACACTTGTAAGAAAACTTCCATTATTCATGATTTTGGTCCAAATTAATATAATTATTGCTAATATTAAACGAATATTTCATGACTAGGGTGCAAGAGAGAAGAGAGGAGAGAAGAGCAGAGAGGAGAGTAGGGAGAGAAGAGCAGAGAGAAGTGCAGAGGGAAGAGCAGAGAGAAGAGCAGAGAGAAGAGCAGAGAGAGAAGAGCAGAGAGAGAAGAGCAGAGGGAAGAGCAGAGGGAAGAGCAGAGGGAAGAGCAGAGGGAAGAGCAGAGGGAAGAGCAGAGAGAAGAGCAGAGAGAAGAGCAGAGAAGAGAGCAGAGAGAAGAGCAGAGAAGAGAGTAGGGAGAGAAGAGCAGAGGGAAGGGCAGAGAAGAGAGCAGAGAGAAGAGCAGAGAAGAGAGCAGAGAGAAGAGCAGAGAAGAGAGTAGGGAGAGAAGAGCAGAGGGAAGGGCAGAGAGAAGAGCAGAGAGAAGAGCAGAGAGGAGAGCAGAGGGAAGAGCAGAGAGAAGAGCAGAGAAGAGAGCAGAGAGAAGAGCAGAGGAGAGAGCAGAGAGAAGAGCAGAGAAGAGAGTTGGGAGAGAAGAGCAGAGGGAAGGGCAGAGAGAAGAGCAGAGAGAAGAGCAGACAGAAGAGCAGAGGGAAGAGCAGAGAGAAGAGAGTAGGGAGAGAAGAGCAGAGGGAAGGGCAGAGAGAAGAGCAGAGAGAAGAGCAGAGAGGAGAGCAGAGAAGAGAGCAGGGAGAGAAGAGCAGAGAGAAAAGCAGAGAGAAGGGAAAGAGAGAAGAGCAGAGAGAAGAGCAGAGGAGAGCAGAGAGGAGAGCAGAGAGAAGAGCAGAGGGAAGAGCAGAGAGAAGAGCAGAGAGAAGAGCAGAGAGAAGAGCAGAGGAGAGTAGGGAGAGAAGAGAGTAGGGAGAGAAGAGCAGAGAGAAGAGCAGAGAGAAGAGCAGAGGGAAGAGCAGAGGGAAGAGCAGAGGGAAGAGCAGAGGGAAGAGCAGAGAAGAGAGAGAAGGAGAGCAGAGGGAAGAGCAGAGAAGAGTGAGGGTGAAGAACAGAGAGAAGAGCAGAGAGGAGAGCAGAGAGAAGAGAAAGAGAGGAGAGCAGAGAGAAGGGAAAGAGAGGAGAGCAGAGAGGAGAGCGAGGGTGAAGAGCAGAGAGAAGAGCAGAGAGAAGGGTGAGGGTGAAGAGCAGAGAAAAGCAGAGAGAAGAGCGAGGGTGAAGAGCGAGGAGGGTGGAGAGCAGAGAGGAGAGAGTAGGGAGAGCGAGGGAGGTGGTGGGGAATAAACAGGAAGGCATTGGGAGGAGCAGAATATGAAATCCACTAAACGTTATCTAACTCAGAATAGACTGAAGAGAGAGTCCTGGTTGGGACACACGGCTCAATGTGGTTCTGAGGCTTCTCTCCTCTTCACTGCCCTTTGAAATGTGTTAAGGAGGGAGGGGAGGGAAGAGAAGGGTGTAAAGCATGCATAGGGACTGATTCTCTCTCCCATATCTCCTAGAAGTCGTGGTTTGTGGGTTTCAGATTCAGAAATGTTGAAAAGCCCCAAAATTGCCAATGACATGTAACACGGCGGGTTTGAGTGCCGTGTTGGCTTACAGAATTCCCTGCTCCAGTCGATCGATAAAGAGCCTTCCTCTCTGCTACAGAGCTGTATGATATACAGCACAGTTACACAGAGATCTCTGGAGCCACGTGTTTTACTTCCAGTACTTTACAAAGCTAGTAAATAAGAGATAAAAGCCGACGTTCTGAACATTACCTTGGAAATAATGGACGACTACCCCTGGAGCCAGCAAAGCTGTTTATCCTGCTTATTACACCACAGTCGCTAAAGACAACAATACTAAGCACAAATTTACCGGCAGAAAATAAAACATTTTTTATCTTTTGGATGCTTGAGACGCGACCCAGTCATTCGTTAGATTAGTTTGATATTTAGGACGCGACCCAGTCGTTCGTTAGATTAGTTCTGGTATTTAGGACGCGACCCAGTCGTTCGTTAGATTAGTCTGATATTTAGGACGCGACCCAGTCGTTCGTTAGATTAGTTCTGATATTTAGGACGCGACCCAGTCATTCGTTAGATTAGTTCTGATATTTAGGACGGAACCCAGTCGTTCGTTAGAATAGTTCTGATATTTAGGACGCGACCCAGTCGTTCGTTAGATTAGTTCTGATATTTAGGACGCGACCCAGTCGTTCGTTAGATTAGTTCTGATATTTAGGACGTGACCCAGTCGTTCGTTAGATTAGTTCTGATATTTAGGACGCGACCCAGTCGTTCGTTAGATTAGTTCTGTTATTTAGGACGCGACCCAGTCGTTCGTTAGATTAGTTCTGATATTTAGGACGCGACCCAGTCGTTCGTTAGATTAGTTCTGATATTTAGGACGCGACCCAGTCGTTCGTTAGATTAGTTCTGATATTTAGGACGCGACCCAGTCGTTCGTTAGATTAGTTCTGTTATTTAGGACGCGACCCAGTCGTTCGTTAGATTACTTTGATATTTAGGACGCGACCCAGTCGTTCGTTAGATTACTTTGATATTTAGGACGCGACCCAGTCGTTCGTTAGATTAGTTCTGGTATTTAGGACGCGACCCAGTCGTTCGTTAGATTAGTCTGATATTTAGGACGCGACCCAGTCGTTCGTTAGATTAGTTCTGATATTTAGGACGCGACCCAGTCATTCGTTAGATTAGTTCTGATATTTAGGACGGAACCCAGTCGTTCGTTAGAATAGTTCTGATATTTAGGACGCGACCCAGTCGTTCGTTAGATTAGTTCTGATATTTAGGACGCAACCCAGTCGTTCGTTAGATTAGTTCTGATATTTAGGACGCGACCCAGTCGTTCGTTAGATTAGTTCTGATATTTAGGACGCGACCCAGTCGTTCGTTAGATTAGTCTGATATTTAGGACGCGACCCAGTCGTTCAATCCTTATGTTCCGTTGCCATGGTCGCTGGCAACGTTCTTATCCCTTGCTAGCGAGCCAGCTAACTGACGGCTAACACAGTCACGCCCTCTGCAGCCAGAATAACAGCAAAGTAGCTGTTTTCTACTGACATTCATTTGGATACATCCTTAACAATGAGCTGAGGATGCCGGGTTGTGCCTGGCATAACTAGAAAAGTGTGCCTTGTCATCAGGACACTGGTCCACACTGACGGAGATCCACACTGAGGAGATCGCATCGCATATCAAACACCAGGCCAGAAGTTGGCTAAATAGTTTGAGGAGAGTGCATTGCATGG